>NC_140969.1:51197029-51259529 GCF_056783735.1 Eptatretus burgeri
GGCTCGTATGAGAGCTAGCACACAACGCACAGCAAGGGGGCATGAGACAAGAGGGGTGGGAGAGGGGATAACAAAACAGTGGGGGAACAGAGACATTAGGAGATCCGAGGAAGGGAGAGGGATGGGGCAGGGAACATGGGAATACAAGATGGACATTACAGGGACTTTCAGGAAGGAAAACAGGGAATTTGAAGGAGGTGGGTTTGGGGTGGATTAACGGGGGTAGAAAAGATCGTGGTTTTGGATTGGGGATTATAAGAGGTGGTGGTGAACAGCTGTTTTGAAGGCCTGAAGGGAAGAATGAGATTGAAGAGAGTGTGGCTGTTTATTCCACAAGCGGGGGTAAAAAACGTGGAATGAAACAGTGAAGGTGAGCAGAATTGCGCAATATCAATTTTTTGTCTGAAATTATATTATACTGTACAATTTTAACCTTATGATATTTGGTTTTATGTTCGATGGTCCACTTCCCACAGATAATTAAATCCAAAACCCAATTGGTGGCAAGTTGATTCTCGTTTGTTTGGATAATTGAAAACTTTGACCGTCTTAGCAATGAGTCAGACATGAACGACTTGTGAAGAATGGTGATCAATTTGTACCTTACACTTATTCCTTACCATGATACTCTTCAGGAGAACTGTTTCTCTAGAAGAAAAAAAAGGAAATGGACATTGGATGGAAATGGTTTGTACATCATTTGGAATTCTATAAAAAGACAGAAGCACCACAGTTCTGCGGAACATGCAAAAGTGTCCCGCACAACATGCCGTGTGCACGTGTGCTTAGAATAGCAAATCACTAAGTGTTTAAATTGCAACTGCATTCGATGGCGGAATGGTCCCCAAATGCCTTCTTGTAAATATTCAGAGGCACATTGGTCGGAAATTAAGATGCATTATCCCGGCTTAATTTCCCCTCGATGCTGAGCTTGGATGGTCCGCACAAAATCGCTGATGAGAGAGAGAGAGAGAGAGATAGAATAACTGCTGTGGTTGGGTATGTCACCACCTTTAAAATCGTGTAGCACTATGAAGTATTTGCCATGTACACGCAATCAGTGGCCGATGCGAAGGACAATTGTGGAAATTGCTTGGAGAGAGTGCTGCGATTATAGTGATCATCCTTGCATGTGCTACAGCATCCAACCGTTGGATGCCATAACTGCCTGGCTCTAATTTGTATCATGTGGGGTACAATGCAAGAAATGTTCCAACATTTTGGAGCTACTGCCGTATGCACGATGAAAAAATTTCCTGAAACCAGACGACATATGTTTTCAATCTCTAATTTTCAAGTCTGCAGTTGCACACCGCTATCTCCTTGGCTCTTCATGCTTGTGTAACGATGCCAGTGACTTTCACAAAGCATTGCTCAGCTTTCCTTCAAATGAAATTTTGTTTGAGGAAAAAGGTCAAAGCGAGATAATCCATTGTACAAACTATGTCACGGAATAGAATTCTGTAGGGCCCCCTCGAGCTTTCTGATAAAATCAGCGTTACACTGTATCTGAGAGGCACACGGTGCATCGCAAGATGCTTCTGCTGCATGTCTACATTGCGAATGAGTATACATGTTGCTCTTCTTCAGGCAGGCGAACATGACAGTTCATATTTCTTTTTCTATACAAGATCTATGCTCATGGACCCAGTTTTAGGACCAGCAGAGAAGATAACTGAGAAGGAAGTCGAGGAAGCTATAAGAGCAATGAAGAGTAGAAAAGCAGGAGGGCCGACTGGAGTTGTGGGAGATATGTTAAAGGCAGCGGGAAGTTGGGGTGTGAAGAGAATGACAGAGATCTGTAATCTGGAGGTGAAAGAAGGCCGCATTCCAGTGGATTGGGAACTGAGTACCCTCGTCCCTCTGTACAAGGGGAAAGGTGACCCTCTGGACTGTGGCTCCGATAGAGCAATAAAGTTATTGGAAAGGGTGTTGGAGAAGAGGATAAGGAAGAAGGTAAAGATTGACGAAATGCAGTTTGGATTTATGCCACGAAGAGGAACGACAGATGCAATTTTTATTGTAATGCAGTTGCAGGAGAAGTACATGGAGAAGAGGAAGAAGTTGTTTTTTGGGTTTGTTGATCTGGAGAAAGCATTCGATAGGGTTCCACGTGAAGTAATGACATGGACATTGAGGAAGTTAGGAGTGGAGGAATGGTTGATCAGAGTAGTGATGGCCATGTATGAGAGAGCACGCACAGCTGTAAGGACGAAGGATGGGAACAGTGGTGAGTTTGAGGTGAGGGTAGGAGTGCACCAGGGGTCGGTACTAAGTTCACTTCTATTTGTAGTTGTGATGGAGGTGCTGGCTCGGAGGGTAAAGGAGGGTTTACCGTGGGAGCTGCTGTATGCAGATGATCTGGTATTGATTGCAGAGAGTATGGATGGACTGAAGGAGAAGATGAACAAGTGGAAGGAATGTATGGAGGCAAAAGGTTTGAAGGTGAATATCGGAAAGACGAAGGTGATGGCAAGTGGTAAAGCATGTGGTGAGGTGGAAAGGACTGGGAAGTGGCCGTGTGCTGTGTGCAGGAAGGGTGTCGGAGTGAACTCCATTCAGTGTACAATGTGTGCTGAATGGGTTCATCGAAAATGTAGTGGGGTGAGAGGGTCATTAACCAGTGTGGCAGCTACATTCAAGTGTAAGGTGTGCATCGAGGGAGCAGCAGATGAAGGAATTGTTGAGTTGGATCTTGGAGATGGTGTGAAGCTGGAAGGGGTGAAACCATTTTTCTATCTTGGAGACATGATGAATGGAGAAGGTGGATCAGACTCTTCAACGGATGCTCGAGTGAGATGTGCATGGAAGAAGTTTCGGGAACTGAGTGGCGTGCTGATGAAGAGGGGAGTGTTGTTGAAGCTGAAGGGAAAGGTGTATGCGACATGTGTGAGGAGTACGATGTTTATGGGAGTGAGACATGGGTACTGAACATAGAGCAGCAACAAAGGCTGGAAAGGGTATCGAGCCTGTGATGGATGTTGTGAAGAGAAACATGTTGAGATGGTTCGGTCATGTGTTGAGGAGGGATGAAAGTGACTGGGTGAGAGGAGTATTGGAAATGAGTGTAGTAGGAAGTGGAGGATGGGGAAGACCGAGAAAAACTTGGCTCAAAGTGGTGGAAGAAGAAATGTGGGCAAGGGGATTAAGAAGGGGAGATGCAGAAAATAGGGTAAAGTGGAGAAGATTGTCATGGAGCCCGCAAGGCTAACCCCCGCTTTTGCAAGGAAAATGGCATTAAAATGCTTGTTGTTGTGTTGTTGTGTCTTTGCTCATGGAAGAGTGAGGTTACAGTGAGTAAAAGAGCAATGCACTGACGGTGGGGCATTGGGGTCACTGCTGGACACTTATTGGAAGAGTGAGAGAAAGAGAAGAGAGACGAGAGAGGGAAGAAGTAGAAGAAGAAGGAAGTAAACATTCTACTTGCAGGGAAGAGAATTGGGTTAGAGAAAGTTAACTAGTGTTGAAAAGATATCTTTGGAGAATTTTTGAACCTCCTTGTATGACTGGCTTTGGTAGTATCGTGAGTAATGGCATCTTGCATTGCTTTCACTGTTGTGGGTGCAATTCCCATGACTACTCCGACTGGGAATTTCTGCACCTGCGACATTGTGACGCCTTGTCCAGGATTAGTTATTAGCCATGGAAATGTTCAAGACCTCTTGTGAGTGCCCTGATGCACTGTCAAGAGTAGGTTCTTCTTATATCACTATCAAGTACCACCCAATACATCCTATAAGCATTGGAACTTTGTCTCCACAATTTAATAACTGTCAAAGGAGCCTCTTTCACTAGTTTAAACCTCGTCACACAATGTCCTCCCCCTCTCCGAATTATGAATTAAAACTAAATGGGACTCAAGTACAAGTAAAGAAATATTGTGCTGCAATTTGTTTGGTGTTAGACAAGAGGGGAGATAATTTTAATGCAATGATGTGGAAGAACGTACTTTGTAAAGATGGTATTAAAACCGTTCAGATGTCCTGGACACTTTGTTACAATGTCGATTCCAGAGTAGATGTATCATCATTTCATATGCAGCCTGTAGCTGCGAGTTGCATCATTGCTGGGAGCACAGCTGTGCTCCTGATGCAATGCCACCTGTTTCCAGTAAGCTGGTACTCATTTCACCGACCTCATAAGGATAATAGGTAGAGTCAACCCACCTGGTGTTATTTAACAGAACGACAGGGGCTCGCTCGAACTCAAGACCCTAAGATCTTAAGGTCTTAAACCAGCCACCTTTATTCATTAAGCCAAACCAGGCTTAGAGTCGATGTACATATGGTGGAGGAATTGGTTTGTGTGACTCACAAACAACCTATTTCAATCACTGCACATTTTCTTTTGTAAATCAAAACTGTTGCAGTCCAAATTATCGTTGGTATAAATATACTCTTGCAATCCCCTGTTAAACACTGAAATACTGGAGAGAGGGGCACGATTAACAGAGGTAGAGTCGGCTTCCCAGATGAGAGAATAGAGGGATGAAGGAATGGCCTTAAACATGGAATTGTGGAGGACGACCAGGTGTAGAATTCTGGAAGAACATGCATCCTGGACAGCCTGGGGGAGGATGGAGGGACGAAAGGGAGGGAGGAGCCTCACCAGAAGCCTCAGTCTTCGTTCATATGCAGCACAATGCTGCGGGGTAGCATCATTGGCTGTGGGAGCAGCTGTGCCGTTGATGCAGTGCCCTTTGCTAGTTCGGGCAGGAATTTAAAATTTGTTCACGGTGCTCGCGATAGCTCGATTACTCTTCGCAAAGAACACTGTGGGATATTTAACGTCCGCCAACGAATGCTGGCAGACCGGGTGCCCCTTCTGCATCCTTCCTCGTTTTCGTTTATTGTCTCCAATAACCCCAATTGTTTTTACTCATTTTTTTGCATATATGATTACTTCACATGGTACGTATTTGTATCGAGCAAGTCCGCAAACTTTTCTTTAGTCTATTTTTAGTTATTTCATCACGAAAACGTCATCAAATCAAAATATGTTTCCTCATTGATGTGAAACTTTGGTAGATTGAATGGAATTTAATGCTTCTGAGTTAGGGTCCTCAAGGACTCCAGTTGGCACGTTAATGTCAATATATACTGTATATATATATATATATATATATATATATATATATATATATATATATATATATATATATATATATATACACATACACATACACATACACATACACATACACATACACATACACATACACATACACATACACATACACATACACATACACATACACATACATATATATATATATATATATATATATATATATATATATATATATATATATATATATATATATATATATATATATATATATATATTGTTGTGGTTACCAAATTCGCAAACCACCATTCAGGTCCCTTAGGTGAGGTATCTCGGTAAGTATATGTGTAGTTAGGCCCAAACCCGTTGTCTAGTGGGAATACATGTCATTTATGCGTGCTGCGACTCTTCAGGATAGCCGTTTTTCTTTTACTATCTTTATTTTGGACCAACCGCCATTGTTACCACCACCAACCACAACCTCAACCACCCACCGCGGCGCCGCTTCACGTCACACCTCGCAACCGTCGCATCGCCACCGTTCTTGCGCCGCTTGTGGGTACCGGTGTTGGACTCGTGCAGGGCGCGCGCCGAACAGCGTGTACAAAACCACGGATTTTCAACTTCAAAAACGGATCAAAAACGACACACGCCCACTTTTGTTCCGTCCAATCGGTGAGCGAGGGGCGATTTGGCCCCGCCTCCAGGGCGTTGGAGGGCGGTCGCCATATGCAAATTTATGGATCAAAAAGCATTCACGCCCACTTTTTCTCGGGCCAATGGGGAGCGAGGTGAAAGGTCGAAGGCAGGGGGTCAAAGATGAGAGAGCGAAGCCACGGGGCTTATATAAGCGACCGCGTTCGTCAAGAGAAGAGAGTTAAGACTTCGCGGGCGGTGGAGTTGGGAAGAAGAAGCAAGAAGGAGTTGGTCGTCGTCGTGTGCGTTGGAGTCGGAGCAAAGGGGACGGAGCTGTGGAGAGGCGGCGAGGGCAGACGAGGGGGTGCTCGCGTCGTGCAGGGAGCTGCACACCAGGGAGGCCGACGGCGCGACCTGGCCGAGGTGGAGACGCTCGTCGCGGGACTCGAGGCAGAGTAGAAATCCTGTATACCCCGAGCATCAGCAACCCCCTCCTGTTTCCCCCCCCCCGCGCTGAGATAGTGCGACCAAGGGGGGCCCTCTTCCCACCCCCTACCAGACACTGTCCGCGAGGCCCACGGAGTTGAGGAACCATCGCCGCTCCGCGTCTCATCACCAGACGGGTAGGCCCGACCCGGTCTCGGCCTCAGGCCTGCCTCATCTTTGAGGGTATTCTTTTTCTTGGTTTTGGGTATGTGTTGTCGGCGCCGTCTGTGAAGTAAAATTGTATAAGTGTTGCCGTGTGCTCGCGTAATCGGTATTAGATCTGCATTGTCGCATTTGCTTTTTGTGTAAAATTGCATTGTGTTTCTTTTCTTCTCTATGTGCTTTTGGTGGAATTGTATATGTGCGCTTTCCGTTCATCGCGAATAAATGTGCTTTGTGTTGAACTGTTTCCCGCTTCGCTTCGTCATTTCTTTCATTGAAACCTCATCTTGCTTCACGTAAAGGGTTGGTAGTGGGCTGAATACGCCCAATAATTAATCGAACCGTCGAGGTCGACGTATAACACCGCTCGGTTATCCCGATAGTACGGAACGGGTCGCTTAAGTGGCCCGTGTCCGAAGTCGACCTGCGGCGAGGTGCGATCGCCCGGTCTACCCTCCGTGTGGGTACTTAGGTAGGTCGAATTTGGCGAGCAACCCTATCCCACGCGGGGGCCGATTGGCTCGATCGCGGTGAGACCGAAAGGTCCACCCGTGACTGGTTCCCGGCGTTAGTCCGAGAGGGTCACGACTGGATTGTCTGTCCGGTGGGCGACGTGCCGCGATTCGAGTTACGTGGCCGTCAGCACGCCGGCGGGCGCGAAATACCGTAACACTGGTGTCAGGTCGTGCGATACAAATCCATCGCCCTCCTCGCGGCACTGGTATCGGAGAACAGGAAAACGGGCTCTCCTGTCTCCAGCTAAATTCACGGGAATCGGTCCAGGGGTGAGAGAAGCGACCCCCGATTCCCTCCAAATTACGAGCGAGCGAAATTAACCCTTTAAGAGAAGCAAGATGGCGTCTCAAGGCGAGCGGGAGCCGGGGGTATTAGAAATGTATATGTGTAGTAATGTAGAATCCATGGTCCAGGATGGAATGCCCGTGCAGGAACATGAACTCGTCCAACTGAACCCAGAGCCCGAAATAGGTGCGGCAGCGGCCGCGGTGTATGACACCTCCCCTCCCCCTCTCCACCAAAACCCTTCCCCAACCCCTGCCGAAACGGCTCACCCAAGCGCACCCGACATGGCCCAGCTAATCACCATGCTGGCAAAAATGAATGCGGAAATGACAGCGAAGATGGATGCGAATGCACAAAAGATGAATGCGGATATGAAAAACGAAATGAAAGGAATGAACGAAAAGATGGATACAAATACAAATGAAGTAAAAACGAGGATGGATGCGAATACACAGCAAATAAACGGAATGGAAGCAAACATGAAGGAGGAAATGAAAGAGCTACGGGGTGAGACGCAGAACATGGGCCGATGCCTGCAGGCGGGCATGAAGGCCGTGACCAGGGAGATAGGAATGGCGACTCCACGTGTGGAAGCAAACGAGCTGGAAGGGGGTGCAACGGCTGACAGGCCCGCGGTGGAGGCGGGTAAAAAAATAATTCGGGGGGCGTGTTGGGCGAGGGTCGTGACAGAGGAATCGACGGTGACCAAAAGGGAAAAATTAAATGGGGAGACTAAAACGTGTGAGACGAGACACGAGGTGACGACAGAAACTTATAAATGTATAGAGACACGGGAGACAGAAAAAATAGAGAGACAACACGATGAAGACGGGGTAAGTGACGCGCACACACACACGGAGGGAGTGGAGGACAATGGGGGTGAGCTGGCGGACTGGGTAGAGACCCAGTGCGAGCACCTGGATGGCCTCCTCCAGGAACGAGGGGAGGGAGTATGCCCCCTTGAGGCGAGTCACGACCAAGTGAGTTCGGTCGTGCTTTGCGAGGTTGAGGAGGCGAGTGCTGTGAACGGGTGCTCGGAGAGCTTGGGGGGTATAGAGGCCCCGGAGACCCTTGTGGGGACACGAATCCCCAGTGTGGTTGTCCCTGTGTGTGTGGTGCAAGGCGTGAGTGCGTCCCCGTGTGTGGAAGCGACCCCGTGTGTGAGTGGTGTGGTGGCGAGTGTGCCGGAGTGTGTGCTTCCCAGCACGCCGTGTGTGGATGAGGTACCGTGTGTGGAAGAGGCCGTGTGTGTGGATGAAACGGCCAGTATGAGTGAGGCACCGCGGGTGAGTGCCCCCGCGTGTGTGAGTGAGGGACGGTGTGTGGATGAGGCACCGCGAGTGAATGGAGCACCACGTGTGAGTGGTATGGTTTATGCAAGGGAGACCGTGTGTGTGAGAGAGCGGTATGTGAGGGAGATGTCGGTCGGCATGTGTGAACACGCAGCCGCGTCTCCCGGTGTGAATGTAATGGAATGGAGTGTGAGCGTCGTAACACGCAGGTGTGCGTGGGTTGAATGGAGACGGAGACGGCGACATGGGAGAAAAGAAAGCCGAGTAGCGGCTGTAGTTGTTTCGGGGACCGTGCCGGGTTCACCCAGCAGTGAGCACGCGGTTCGTGCTGTGCAACGCACGAGACCGCCACGTGCTCGCTTGCGAGAGTGAAGTCCCGGTCCGGAAACGCCAGCGGTGGATTTGCCGATCCCGCGGACGGACAAAGTTTAGGCAGGATAACGGATTTGGACCGGACGGGTTCTCCACGCGATCGTGTGTGTTAAGCTCCAACGGGCAAAGCACATGTGTTCGCGTGGGGAACCCCTCGAGACGTGGGGCTTGTGTTTTTTTTATGCACACGGTGACGCCATGGCTGCACGTGGGGTTGGAATCCGGCAGGAGGGGTGTCTCTGCCGGATGGTGCCGTCCAGGGAGGGACGAGGAACACGTGCAGCTGCATGACGTCACGGGCAGTTGCAGCTGCAAAGTGCGCGAGTTGCCGCGCTGGTGCTGCGCATGGAAAAAAAAAAAAAAACAGCAAGCCTCACTTTCGGGTGCACAGGATTCCTGGGCAAGGGGTGGAAGACCCCCTTGGCCTGGGCACAGGATGGAAACTAGTTAGGGGGAAGGGTTAGCTTAGCTAGACCGACTTCATGGGGCAGGGGTAAGTCCTCATGGAGTCCGTGGAATGGATTAGTTAGAGGGATTGTAGCCAGATTTAGGTTGGGAAATAAAATGGGATTATTTTGGAGACAGAGACAGACTTTGGATGTGTAGAGGGGACGTAGTTTAGCTACGTAGGTTAAATGGAACGTGCTACTAGTTTAAGGGACGACGTGGGAGCACGAGTTAGTTAGGGGATGTAGTTAGAAGGATGGCAGAGTTCAGCGGTGTGTGTGTTGAAGAGTTTTTTTTTTTTTTTTTTTTTTTTTTTTTTTTTTTTTGTATACCTTGGTCGAGGCTCGTATGAGAGCTAACACACAACTCACAGCAAGGAGGCATGAGACAAGAGGGGTGGGAGTGGAAGGGACAAAACATTGGGGAACAGACACAGGTGAACTGTAGAAGGGAGAGGGATGGGGATGGGACGGGGAACATGGCGAGGAGAAGATGGACATTACAGGGACTTTCAGGAAGGAAAGCAGGAGAATTGAAGGAAGTGGGCTTGGGTGGATTATCGGGGGTAGAAAAGATCGAGGATTTGGATGGGGGGAAGATAAGAGGTGGTGGTGAACAGCTGTTTGGAAAGGCGGGAGGAAAGAATGGGAAAGAATAGAGTGAGGAAGTTTATTCCAAAGGCGGGAAAAAAAGAGGAATGAAAGAGTGAACATGAGCAGTGATTCGTGATTTTGGTAGTTTTACCAGAAGGGGGTTGTTGGCGGACCTTGAGCGCCCTGTGGAAATGTGGTTGGGACAAATCGCAGAGAGAGCAGGGGGGCAAGGCTGGAGAGGAGTCGGTAGAAGACAGAAAGACCAATTCCAACCTGCGGTGATTGAGTGAGAGGCCCAAAGACTCAGCTTCATTGCGGGAGATGCCGATGATCTTAAAAGCCCTGGTTTCGACAGCGTGAAGTCGAGAAAGGTGGGAGGCAGGAGCACCAGCCCAGAGGGGAGAGCAGTACTCCATCAGGCTACGGACAAAAGCTTTGTAAGTAGTCAGGAGCTCAAGAGGGCCGAGGAAGGACTTTGCACGACGGAGGATTCTCAGTCGGCGACTGGCTTTTGAGGCAAGGTTGGAAATGTGACTTTCCCAGGAAAGGTCATGGCAGATAGTGAGACCCAGAAGCTTGAAAGAAAAGACTTCTTCCAGAGGATTGTTGAGAAAGTGGATGGGGGTGTTTTGTAAACGGTCCTTTCGAAGAGACATAGTGAGAGTGTGAGATTTGTGTGGATTGAAAGACATGTTCCACGTGTTGGACCAGTTTGTGATTTTATCCAGATCTGCAGTGAGCGAAGAAGCTGCTGCTTGCCGGTCTGAGGGATGACAGATGGTACGGCAGAGGGTGGAGTCGTCGGCAAAGAGAAATAGAGGATTTTCCAGAGAGTCCGAGAGATCATTGATGAAAACCAGAAAAAGAACAGGGCCCAGAACGCTACCTTGAGGAACTCCAGCCTGCACAGGAAGAGGGGATGAAAGAACTCCGTTTAGGGCCACACGTTGACTGCGACAGGAGAGGAAGTCTGCGAGCCATGAGTGGAGATGGCCTTGAATACCATGGGAAGAGAGTTTGGTGAGTAGGGCAGGGTGCCAGACTGTGTCAAAAGCACGTGATATGTCCAGGGATACGGCTCGGATTTCCTGTCTGGCATTGAGGACCTCCATCCATTGATGGGAGAGCAGTAGCAGCATATCCAGGGTAGAGTGACCTGGTCTGAAACCAAATTGATGATTGGAAATCAAGCCATTGGAGAAGAGGAAGGATTTCATGTCTGAAGCAATGATGGATTCCATAACCTTGCTGATGATTGGGAGAAGGCTGATTGGTCTGTAGTTACAGGGATCTGTTTTTGCACCTTTTTTTATGCAGGGCAGTGATGTTAGCAGATTTGCAAGCAGATGGGAGATGACCTTGGGAAAATGAGAGGGTGAATAGAACAGAGAGAGGGTGAGCGAGAGCAGAAGAGCAGGCCTTGAGGACACGTGGGCTGATGCCGTCTGGACCGTTGCAGAATCTGACTCGAGGTTTGAAAGCAAGCTCTCCACCTTGTCAGGAGAAAAGGATACAGAGTCCAGGCACAGTTGGGTGCGACTGGGTAAAGTGGGTAGAGATAGTGATGGGTTTGGGTCACAAGATTTAGCTGCAAACACCGAGTTTAGACATTCAGCTTTATCACTAGTGGAATCAGCAGTGCGGCCATTTGAGGTAAGGGAGGGGATGGAGGGGAACATACACCAGAAACAGATTTGATTAAACGCCACCAGGATTTTGAGGAGGGAGAGAGGTTTGAGAGTTCAGACTTGAGATGAGAAAGATGTTGTTTTCTGGCTCTCCTGAGGGTAGATACACACTTGTTCCGAGCTTTGTGGAAAGAACTGAGATTGGTTCTCAGTTGGGTTTGCTTTCCATGAGGCAAAGGCAAGTTGTTTCAGGACAACTGCCTCGCCACAAGCTTCAGTAAACCAAGGGCGGGAGGAAGGGTAAGACAACTGAACACGAGAGGGGATAAATCTGTGCATGAGGGAGAGCAAGTTTCTTTGAAAGAATTCCCAGGATGAGTTGATGTTTGAGAAAGTAGTGATAGGAGACCAGTCTGTAAGTTTGATGGCTGCTCGGAGACCCTGCCAGTCGGCTTGAGTGAAATGCCAGACTCGACGGCGGTGAGGTGGTTCTCTGATGACAGCCAGAGAGATGTCCACTTTAACAAGGACGTGGTCAGAAGAACCAATTGGAGCGAAGGAAGAGCAGCAGATATTGTCAGGGAAATTTGTCAAAATCAGATCCAGAAGAGATGGAGTACCATTGGTTGAGATCCGGGTCGGGAAGTTGACCGATTGAGTCAGTCCCAATGAGTCACAGAAAGCTTTTGCTGATGTCCCATGGCAGGTGAGAGAGGTACCCACACCTAGCCAACTGGCGTGATGACAATTGAAGTCGCCACATAAGAGGAAGAGAGAGTTTGGATGAGAAGATAGAAGATGGTCCATGTTTTCGGAGAGTGAGGTGTAGATGGAGTCATCACTATTGAGTTGTTGAGTTGTGAGGTGAAGACATGTTGAGTGAGTGAGGCCAGCGGGTCTGTGTGAGTGGAGCGAATGGGAACTGCATGGTGCGATGAGTGATTGGGGGGAGGAGTGACTCCCGCCCAAGGGACCCCGGGGTCAGAGTAAAGTGAGTTAGCTGGGTTAGTCAAATTAACAAAAATGGAGGTCGTTTTGTTGTTGGTGGGAAAGTAGGCTCGAAACCCATTTGGAGGGGTGCAGGAGCCCTGTTGACGTGCTTGGGAGCGTGGCTGCGAAAGGTGAGTATCGCTGAGTGGGTACCCCGGGCACCAGGCTAGTCGGCCGCGGTAGGCCATGGGCCCATGGGGGGCCGGGATAGCGTAGTGGGCACGGGTGCGCCTGCTTGGTGCGGGGGCCCGGGGCGCCATTAGCCGCGTGGGCAGTGTTGTGGGCAAGGGTGACCCTCGGAAAGGGGCCCGGGAAGCCAGCCTGCCACGTGTGCGTTTCAGGGGAGGTGCCATGGGGGGCACTCCCCGGTGTTAGGGAGCTGGTAGGCTCGGAGGCAGTGTAGTGCCCGGGGGTGCCATAGCGGGAGATTCGGCAGAGGGTCGTGCCTGCCAAAGGGAGCCACGTGTCCCAGCCATGAGACCGTGTGAGGGCACGGAGAGAAAATTGGGGGGCGAGGCCCGAAATTGTGAGGACACCAACACAGGCGACGGGAATCTGGGTTGTTAGAACCAATAGTTTAAGCGAGAGGCGCTTGTTGAAAGCCCCGGGGTAGTTTAGCAGTTAAATGGATAGGGTAGAATAGGAAGTGTACCCCTCCGCACCATCCATCCCCTCGCTCTCGTTGTGGGCCGCTGGACCCACTTTGGGTTAGATCGCCGAACTCTGGGGAGGCCATTCTGAGGCTTCGTTGGGCCTCGACACAGGACGTTAGCTCTCCCTTATTCCCCTCCGGGAAGGGAACGTAGGGGTTGGGAGTAGGCTAGGTGACAGGATAGGTTAGCCGAACAAGGACGATAAAGGGGGTTAGGGGACGATTTATAGTGGGGGAGTAAAAATAAAAACAACATAAAAATAAGTTGGGGCTAAATTGGGGTTTGACAAATTAAGGGAGTGGGTATGTACAGTGACAGGCAAAGGTGATAGGTTGGGAGGGAGACGGGTAGGTAGGTCCGAGCCCACCTTCCAAGTGGCCAGCACCACCGCACTCCCTCCACCAACCTCCACTGAATGGCAAAGGCTGGCCAGCTTCATCTGCTGGCTGTGTTACTGCAAGGCCTGTGCCGGCCCACTTCATCTGCCGGCTGGCTGTTTTTCTTCAAGGCCTGTGCCGGCCCACTTCATCGGCAGCTGTTGTGTTGCTGCAAGGCCTGTGCCGGCCAGTTCATCTGCTGGCTGTTTTTCTTCAAGGCCTGTGCCGGCCAGTTCATCTGCCGGCTGTGTTTGCCTGCAGCGGCCTTCTTCTGCGGGCTGTGTTTGCCTGCGACCTTTGCCATGCCATGCCCACTGCCCCTGTTCATCAGCCCCGTTCAATTTTGCTTTGCCCCCCCTGTTCATTTCCATGTGCGCCAGGATCCGCAAGGCAACAGTTTGCAAGCTGCGAGAACTGCCCTGTTGGCAGCTACAACACGGGCCTGCAGTGGCGGCCCGTGCACCGTGTTTGTGTTCACCCATCCATTCGTTGTGTTCATTGCGTGTGCCACTTGAGCTGGCACGGAGACTGCGTTTGTGCAGCCCATGCACCGTTGTGGTTCACCGCGTTCAGTTCAAAAGGGAAGGCCTTGGACTGCGTGTGAGCAGCCAGCCACGTTCCCTGTCACCTGCATTGTTTTGAGCCAGAGACTGCATGCGAGCAGCCTGGCTCCCTGCTAACTGCTTTTCTTTTGCAGAGTTCAGTGATCCTGGGCCATGGTTTAGTGTAAAATTTGTAAGTTAAGGTTAAGATGTACTGTAAATATGAGTGCGCCCCCGGCATGTCTGTCCTAGCGCCGGCAATTTTATTTACGTCGTCCGTGTGAGTGAGTTTGTTTTAGGTAGTTACGCAGCCCTCAGGTTATTTATTTTGGGGACACGAATACCATGAATGTCGCACTCAGGGATCCGTAGGTAAAATGTACCAGGGGAAAACTACACATGATGGCACACGAAAATTTGACGACTCGGGACGAGTCTGTAAAAAGGGGAGGGGGTAGTGTTGTGGTTACCAAATTCGCAAACTACCATTCAGGTCCCTTAGGTGAGGTATCTCGGTAAGTATATGTGTAGTTAGGCCCAAACCCGTTGTCTAGTGGGAATACATGTCATTTATGCGTGCTGCGACTCTTCAGGATAGCCGTTTTTCTTTTACTATCTTTATTTTGGACCAACCGCCATTGTTACCACCACCAACCACAACCTCAACCACCCACCGCGGCGCCGCTTCACGTCACACCTCGCAACCGTCGCATCGCCACCGTTCTTGCGCCGCTTGTGGGTACCGGTGTTGGACTCGTGCAGGGCGCGCGCCGAACAGCGTGTACAAAACCACGGATTTTCAGCTTCAAAAACGGATCAAAAACGACACACGCCCACTTTTGTTCCGTCCAATCGGTGAGCGAGGGGCGATTTGGCCCCGCCTCCAGGGCGTTGGAGGGCGGTCGCTATATGCAAATTTATGGATCAAAAAGCATTCACGCCCACTTTTTCTCGGGGCAATGGGGAGCGAGGTGAAAGGTCGAAGGCAGGGGGTCAAAGATGAGAGAGCGAAGCCACGGGGCTTATATAAGCGACCGCGTTCGTAAAGAGAAGAGAGTTAAGACTTCGCGGGCGGTGGAGTTGGGAAGAAGAAGCAAGAAGGAGTTGGTCGGCGTCGTGTGCGTTGGAGTCGGAGCAAAGGGGACGGAGCTGTGGAGAGGCGGCGAGGTCAGACGAGGGGGTGCTCGCGTCGTGCAGGGAGCTGCACACCAGGGAGGCCAACGGCGCGACCTGGCCGAGGTGGAGACGCTCGTCGCGGGACTCGAGGCAGAGTAGAAATCCTCTATACCCCGAGCATCAGCAACCCCCTCCTGTTTCCCCCCCGCGCTGAGATAGTGCGACCAAGGGGGGCCCTTTTCCCACCCCCTACCAGACACTGTCCGCGAGGCCCGCGGAGTTGAGGCACCATCGCCGCTCCGCGTCTCATCACCAGACGGGTAGGCCCGACCCGGTCTCGGCCTCAGGCCCGCCTCATCTTTGAGGGTATTCTTTTTCTTGGTTTTGGGTATGTGTTGTCGGCGCCGTCTGTGAAGTAAAATTGTATAAGTGTTGCCGTGTGCTCGCGTAATCGGTATTAGATCTGCATTGTCGCATTTGCTTTTTGTGTAAAATTGCATTGTGTTTCTTTTCTTTTCTATGTGCTTTTGGTGGAATTGTATATGTGCGCTTTCCGTTCATCGCGAATAAATGTGCTTTGTGTTGAACTGTTTCGCGCTTCGCTTCGTCATTTCTTTCATTGAAACCTCATCTTGCTTCACGTAAAGGGTTGGTAGTGGGCTGAATACGCCCGATAATTAATCGAACCGTCGAGGTCGACGTATAACACCACTCGGTTATCCCGATAGTACGGAACGGGTCGCTTAAGTGGCCCGTGTCCGAAGTCGACCTGCGGCGAGGTGCGATCGCCCGGTCTACCCTCCGTGTGGGTACTTAGGTAGGTCGAATTTGGCGAGCAACCCTATCCCACGCGGGGGCCGATTGGCTCGATCGCGGTGAGACCGAAAGGTCCACCCGTGACTGGTTCCCGGCGTTAGTCCGAGAGGGTCACGACTGGATTGTCCGTCCGGTGGGCGACGTGCCGCGATTCGAGTTACGTGGCCGTCAGCACGCCGGCGGGCGTGAAATACCGTAACACTTATACAATTTTACTTCACAGACGGCGCCGACAACACATACCCAAAACCAAGAAAAAGAATACCCTCAAAGATGAGGCGGGCCTGAGGCCGAGACCGGGTCGGGCCTACCCGTCTGGTGATGAGACGCGGAGCGGCAATGGTGCCTCAACTCCGCGGGCCTCGCGGACAGTGTCTGGTAGGGGGTGGGAAAAGGGGCCCCCTTGGTCGCACTATCTCAGCGCGGGGGGAAACAGGAGGGGGTTGCTGATGCTCGGGGTATAGAGGATTTCTACTCTGCCTCGAGTCCCGCGACGAGCGTCTCCACCTCGGCCAGGTCGCGCCGTCGGCCTCCCTGGTGTGCAGCTCCCTGCACGACGCGAGCACCCCCTCGTCTGCCCTCGCCGCCTCTCCACAGCTCCGTCCCCTTTGCTCCGACTCCAACGCACACGACGACGACCAACTCCTTCTTGCTTCTTCTTCCCAACTCCACCGCCCGCAAAGTCTTAACTCTCTTCTCTTGACGAACGCGGTCGCTTATATAAGCCCCGTGGCTTCGCTCTCTCATCTTTGACCCCCTGCCTTCGACCTTTCACCTCGCTCCCCATTGGCCCGAGAAAAAGTGGGCGTGAATGCTTTTTGATCCATAAATTTGCATATAGCGACCGCCCTCCAACGCCCTGGAGGCGGGGCCAAATCGCCCCTCGCTCACCGATTGGACGGAACAAAAGTGGGCGTGTGTCGTTTTTGATCCGTTTTTGAAGCTGAAAATCCGTGGTTTTGTACACGCTGTTCGGCGCGCGCCCTGCACGAGTCCAACACTGGTACCCACAAGCGGCGCAAGAACGGTGGCGATGCGACGGTTGCGAGGTGTGACGTGAAGCGGCGCCGCGGTGGGTGGTTGAGGTTGTGGTTGGTGGTGGTAACAATGGCGGTTGGTCCAAAATAAAGATAGTAAAAGAAAAACGGCTATCCTGAAGAGTCGCAGCACGCATAAATGACATGTATTCCCACTAGACAACGGGTTTGGTCCTAACTACACATATACTTACCGAGATACCTCACCTAAGGGACCTGAATGGTGGTTTGCGAATTTGGTAACCACAACAATATATATATATATATATATATATATATATATATATATATATATATATATATATATATATATATATATATATATATATATATATATCTTCTTATTTCGGCTGCTCCCGTTAGGGGTCGCCACAGCGGATCATCCGTTATGATCCGCATAAGGATTTGGCACATGTTTTATGTCGGATGCCCTTCCTGACGCAACCCTGGTCGCCTCTTACGACACAGGGATATGGTACACCTATTCTCACCGGGGCATACACCGGGCCCAGTACACTGGTACTCATTTCGCCGACCTCAGAAGGATGATAGGCTGAGTCAACCTCCTGGTGTGTACTAATTCAAGCGGCCAACGGGGCTTGAACTCAAGACCTTTTGGATCCCAAGCCGCTTCCCTAACCACTACGCCAACACCAGGCATATATATATATATATATATATATATATATATATATATATATATATATATATATATATATATATATATATATATATATATATATATATATATATATATATATATATATGTACAGGGTGAGTCAGAAGTAGTGCCCAATTTCTGTCAGTTGATTGTTTGTTTGCCATTTGTATTACAGTGTACAAGAAGGTAGAAATAAATGAATGACATGTTTATCTAACCATTTATTCAAGAAAAAATTACTACGGAACTGAACCAAGCTGTTTTACTTGCAATTTTCAAAGTGCCCTCCTTCGTGATCGATGCATAATTACAGCCGAGCAGGCACAGAGCGGCACACACGTCTGCAGAGTTCAATATCAATTTCCTCAAACTTTGCAGTGATTTGAGCCTTCAATTCCTGAATGGTACGAGGCTTTTCACGATAAACAAGGTCTTTCATGAGCCCCCAAAGAAAGAAATCTGGAGGTGTAAGGTCTGGGGAGCGTGCCGGCCACTCAATCGGACCGCGGCGGTCGATCCACTTTCTGGGAAAGTTTTCATCAAGCTACTGACGAACATAACTTCCATAATGAGGTGGAGCTCCATCATGCTGGAAATAAGTCCTGATCTTGTACCCTGGACCAAAAGAAGGTTTGCAGCATATCCAGGTAAATTTCTGCAGTGACAGATCCCTCAAAGAAAAAGGGTCCAATTATCCCTAATGGAGATATGGCTGCCCAAACTGTCACTCCAGGTAAATTTACCTCCTTCTCAACTGTCACTCTTTGGTTATTCGCAGCCCAGTAGACACAATTGTGTCTGTTAATTGTGCCATTAAGCTTAAAACATGCCTCATTTGACCACCAGATGTTGTCGAGCATTGTGTCCTCTTCATAAAGTTTAGCTAAGAACTCTTCGCAAAATTGAAGACGGCGGTCGTCATCTCTATCATGAAGGGCATGCAGTAAGCGTGGAATGTAAAGTTTCCATTTTTTCTGGTGAAGGATACGGATAACACTTGATTGGCTCACTTCCAACTCTGCAGATAAATGGCGAGTTGACTTTTGCGGACTTTGTTCCAGTCTTCTGATGGCTTCTTCAGCCTTAGCTACATTCGTTGCCATTTTCGGACGACCGGACTTCTTTGCAGTGGCTACCGACCCTGTTGCTTCAAATTTCTTGACAATCAATCGTATGTTTCTTCCCTGAGGTGGGTTAATATCGAATTCCTGTGCCAAACGGCGTGCCGCCATCGTTGGTTGTGTATTACATTTGTAGTAATGTTTCACGGCCGCAATGCTTTGATTCATTGAAAGGTAATTCATGGTTGAATTTGGTGCAAATTCATTAACTTTCCAAACTCGCAGCAATAACCTGCAAAACAAAATCAAAAATAAATAAATTACGAAAATTAATAATCTGCAAGACAATTATTAACAACATGACTTCCCAGAAAGAATCTGACAGCCGAACAAAAACAAATCGGGCGCTACTTTTGACTCACCCTGTATGTGTGTGTGTGTGTATATATATATATATATATATATATATATATATATATATATATATATATATATATATATATATATATATATATATATATATATATATATATATATATATATATATATATATATATATATATATGTATATATATATATATATATATATATATATATATATATATATATATATATATATATATGTATATATATATATATATATATATATATATATATATATATATATATATATATATATATATGTATATATATATATATATATATATATATATATATATATATATATATGTGTATATATATATGTGTATATATATATATATATATATATATATATATATATATATATATATATATATATATATATATATATATATATATATATATATATGTATATATATATATATATATATATACACATGTTTTTTGACTTCAATAAAACACCATGTTTAGTCATTGATGTGAAACTTTGGCAGATTCAGTTAAATTGAATGGTTTTGAGTTGGGGTCCAAAAAGACCCCAGTTGATAAGATTAGGTAATCAAAGATTGTTGCGGTTCTGAAAATGGACACATAAGGAACCCTCATTTAGATATTTCCTCATTTAGATGTAAGTATCCTTAGTCAGGGCCCTGCCCCTCGTATCAAGGTCAGAAGAAAATGCGTTGTAAGGATAAGCATGTTCCATCCCCATTGTGATTTTCCACCTTTAATCCATCCATCAATACATCCATCCATCCATATCCTTCACCCTGCCCCCTTTCCCCCTCCCCCCCCCCCCATTTAACTTCTCAAACCCAGTACATCCATGCAAACCCTCCTCTCCATTTAAAACCATTTCAAATACCTTCTGTCCTCAATCCCTTCAAATTATTTCCCCCATCCCTGGCATCTTTCCATGCCACAACCACACCAGCACCACTGTCCAAACAATGAGGCAAGTCAGTCTCAGTGCTACCATTGTCATCATCAGGTGAAGCACTACTCTCGAAGACGGTAAAGTGTTCAACACGATTGTCAAACGCCATAGATTCTCTCTAGGGGGTGTGGGGGAAAAATTTATATCAATGTATTTTAAATTGTAACAAATGGAGTTTCAGAAATGTAACTTTTATGCTGCAAATTGAATTGGCTGTCATTTCTGGCCAAAAGACTTTTGCCCTAAATGATAAGAAATGTGTTGTTCTGGAGCAGAGTGACCGAGCTGATAAATGAACCTTTGCTTAGAAAATGTACGAAGTGGCTTTTTGTCTAAAGGACACGTCTACAGTCTGGGTGAATATCCCCCAACCTCTCTCTCATGGAAGTATAAATATTTTGAAAGGCACATTGTTCTCAGTACGAGCACGTGAGGACGTATAGTTTCTCAGTGGCTCGTACTCCTTGGAACTGACCAAGTACCAAGTTAGAATAAAACTCTCTGATGTAATGTAGAAGTGAATTGAATCGGGTTGGTCTAACTGTTAACTAAAGTAAGAATAATATTGCAAACAAATGGGGATTTTTTAAGTTCATTGTACAAGGGTGAGAAGTGTATGGTGTATAATTAGGAAATAAATTGTTTCACAAGGAAGGACTTGTGTGGACATCAGTTTTATCAGTGTCGATAGGGTTTTTTTGTACGATTTTATAATCAAATCGGACAAGCGTTAAACTCTGTTTGAAGTCAAATAGGATTCCACAATCGGCCAGTTAGAATCCTTCAGGAGGACAACGATCACAACAAAGTGGGTTTAAAAAATCCACATCAGTTGGTGCCGTGACTCGGATTCGAACCAACGTTGGTGCGGTGCTCGTGACCGGAGGTGCTTAATCTGCCGGAGGCAGTGCCTGGAGGAACGACAAGTGCTTGAGCGAAGGTAAGGGAGAGCGCTCTCAGCAGGTAACGCATTTCGAACAAAGAAAAGTTCATTGTCAGATAATTTTATTGAGAGAAAGAAGAGGATCCGGCGGAAGGAGTCCGTTTTAAAGTAAACGATAAGTACTGTAGTTGTTTTAGAAAAGTGCTGGAGAAGAAGAGGAGTCAGATGACAAGAAGAGGCTCGTTAAGGAGCCAGACGCATAATTAAATAGGCATGATGAAGCGACATGCGACATGTTTGCATTGATACGGACCGGCTGTGAGAGAGACGCCGAGGACACGGCTGAGACGCCGAGATAGGATTAAAATAGATAAACATTGTAAGTTACCTGTTTGTAAGAGTTACTTTTTGTTCATTGAACTCACTGGAAGTTTGTTGGCAGTGAGGTTGTTATATTATATTGTGTGGAGGTTTTACAGATTTGTAAATGCAATGATTTGCACGAAACGTTTTGTAGAGTGCAAGAGATGATTAACCAGCTGGGAGCATGGTGGGTGATTTGTTCCTGAGAGTAAAAAAAAAAAATGAAACTTGTGCGATTCCAATATTCACTGCAATGAAACGTGTTCTGTTGGGATTTTGACGATATTTTAACTCGTGCTGAGTTGAGCTGTGGGTCTGTTTGAAATGGCATGTTATACATTCTTTGCATTGTATTTCCACGCGAAGGTCGCAAACTCCACTGTGTGAGACCCCTCCACTCGATCTGTGGGGGGTGGCCTATCTTTACACTGAGTCTTTGTTCGAGCCTTTGCTTTAAGTGTGAAATTCGATTCATATGCAGATTCAAGAGGATGAGATATAAATGTGATTGGTATTTGTCACGTGATCACACGCGAGTCTATGAGATGCAATGCTGTTTAGTGTATGTGTTGAAGCCATGACAGAGTAATGCTAAACTGTGGGTTTTGCCTGTCAGAGTTTTTTTTTTCCTTTTTCTTCCCACTGGATGTGGAGAGAACTTCCTGTCCCTCGTTCCTTGGTGTTTGTGGCGCACCCTCTGGACTGAATCTGTTTAAAGTGAAGTCCATTTAGGAAAAAGTGTTGAAGTTTTATTTTACAACCATCGGGATTTTGAATAAATTGTGAAATAACAATTGTGAATGTGGATATACTGTATGTGATTTAAATGTAGAAACGTGATTTGGAATGATTTTAATGATTTGATGATGTTTAGCACGTGGGGCAATTCACAGATAATAGATGATTCCCTCGGATGGACGTTGAAATATTGTTTTATTCATCTGCGAATGTTGAGGTTACCTGAACTTGTGCTGGGAAGGCAATGGCAAACAACCCAGTGTAACCATTTGATCGATTCAGTCAAGGTAAATTCATGATTTAATTGGATAGATGCTGAAGATTAAATTTTTCATTTATGGATTTTAAAAGGAAATATTTTGTTTTGACCAAAAAGTTGTTTAAGAGAGTTTGGATGTTTATTAGTCTGAAGTTTAAGATGCTTTTCCAAGACTGGGATAAAGATTGTGGAGGGTGAAGCTGCATGTGTAGACAGAGTGTTTGAGCTGGAATTTAAACGATATTCGCCTGATAACAGATTTGACAAGTGATTTGACAATTTTTGAACAACTGTTTAAAATGATTTATTTGTTTTGATAAAGGAAAATGGATTCGTAATTGAGAAGGTCAGAGGAAGTGATAGATGGTTTGTGTATGTGAGTTGGAAAAATGGCAGCATGTTTGCTGTTTTGGTGAGAGAGAAGTGGACAGATGGAGAAATGTCAGAGATTTAAAATGTCGATGGAAATAGCAAATGAGATGGAAGTTTTGAGTATACGAACAACTGGGATTTCTGTATATTTTAGCATGTTGTTTTGGGAAATAACAAGGAAAGGGATTAAAATATTGATATGACATTTAATGCAAGTTAAATGCTTCCATAAGAATCTTTGTTAGTCTTGTAGAACTACATGTGCCCATGACGTTTATTGATTGGTGTTTAATTGATGCTTTGTTTGTTTCGGAGTGTTGAAAGCAGTCTTTGAAGCAATGTACGATTTCATCTAAATGAAGC
The DNA here is from genome assembly GCF_056783735.1 of Eptatretus burgeri. NCBI lineage: Eukaryota > Metazoa > Chordata > Myxini > Myxiniformes > Myxinidae > Eptatretus > Eptatretus burgeri. The sequence goes on from NC_140969.1 coordinate 51,220,102, forward strand.
TTCCACACAAAGATTGGACGATGGGAGAACCCAGATTTGGGTGATTGAGCATTCAACACATGATTATCCCTCCCCTTCCTGAGGAGATAAGGTGGAGCAATGTGGGAAAAGAAAGAAAAAACCCACTGAGGAGAAGGTTGAGCAAAGTCTTAACGTCGGCGTTGTGTGGTGCCTGCGTGGAGGAATGTTCTCAGCCACACTCTCGATTGCCGCTCTGCAAATACATCATGAACTTGCTGTGGTCACTTCAATGTACGACAGGCCTGGAGTTCCACACTGCGCTCCTTCAACCCAGTGTCCGGCCCAAACTTGTACTTGCCCACATCTACCTTCTCCTCAGCTCAAGGAGTGCTTCGATTGTGTTTCCCGTTGGGTGCCACTCTATCCACACCCTGACCTGTTTATCTTCTGACTTCGGGTAGCATGTTTCCAATGTGTGACACACGCTGATGAACAGGCCATAAATTAAATGGAAACACACTCATTTTCTGATATGAGCACTTGCTGCCATTGTTGATTGAACTTGAATAATGGAAATCTTTTCTCCTTCAGGAATGGGACACGGTAATCATGTGTAAGAAAAATTATTCAAATTTTCCTTAAAAAAAAAATGGGGGAGTGTGGGGGAAAAATTTATATTAATGTATTTTAAATTGTAACAAATGGAGTTTCAGAAATGTAACTTTTATGCTGCAAATTGAATTGGCTGTCATTTCTGGCCAAAAGACTTTTGCCCTAAATGATAAGAAATCTGTTGTTCTGGAGCAGAGTGACCGAGCTGATAAATGAACCTTTGCTTAGAAAATGTACGAAGTGGCTTTTTGTCTAAAGGACACGTCTACAGTCTGGGTGAATATCCCCCAACCTCTCTCTCATGGAAGTATAAATATTTTGAAAGGCACATTGTTCTCAGTACAAGCACGTGAGGAAGTATAGTTTCTCAGTGGCTTGTACTCCTTGGAACTGACCAAGTACCAAGTTAGAATAAAACTCTCTGATGTAATGTAGAAGTGAATTGAATCGGGTTGGTCTAACTGTTAACTAAAGTAAGAATAATATTGCAAACAAATGGGGATTTTTTAAGTTCATTGTACAAGGGTGAGAAGTGTATGGTGTATAATTAGGAAATAAATTGTTTCACAAGGAAGGACTTGTGTGGACATCAGTTTTATCAGTGTCGATAGGGTTTTTTTGTAGGATTTTATAATCAAATCGGACAAGCATTAAACTCTGTTTGAAGTCAAATAGGATTCCACAATCGGCCGGTTAGAATCCTTCAGGAGGACAACGATCACAACAAAGTGGGTTTAAAAAATCCACATCAGGGGTGTGGCATGGTTGTTGGATCTACCCTCCGAGCTATGGCCACACGAGAATCAATGAGGCAGATGACACAGCAAGATCAATGTTCAATGCCAAAGACCAATGCCATGCCTCACACATGCCTCAATAAAAGTCGAGTGGGCGAACAGACAGGAAGCTCCTGTCTGCTTGACTGAACCACGACGAGAGCCGCTGACAAAGCATGTCTGTCAAGGAGCTGTCTGCCACAACCCATTGCTGTCCACAAGCCATTCCTGTCTGCTGAGATGTTCATTTTTGTCAAACCACGGGCGGGTTATCGATCCATCTGGAAAAGTATCGCTGACACCAGGGAATCAAAGGGTTCTGAGGGTGCAGGCTGTATGTAGTCTTTAGGCATGATGGTTGCTCAGACACCACATTGACATTCACACCGCATTTCCCACCTCCCCTTCCCTCCCTTCCCTGCACTTTGGACCAACACAAGCCCACTTGATTGTGTGGGGCAAGCGAGGGGCTGCAACCAATCCTCACACTTCTTTATCTCTCTCTCTCTCTCTCTCTCTCTCTCTCTCTCTCTCTCTCTCTCTCTCTCTCTCTCTCTCTCTCTCTCTCTCTGTCTTTCTCTTGCTCTCTACTTTTCCATGTGTGAGTGTGGTGTGCTGTCCATCCCGTGGTAATTAGGATTGTTTAAAGGGAACTTCTGTGCTCAGGCTAATTGCTTTTCTTTATGTCTTTGAGATTTGTATGTGCTTGTAAATAACTTTGATTGTAAATATATGCTGGTGAATAATGTACTTGCACATACATGCCTTTCAGGAAGCATTGGTAAACTGTTTTCAAACCTGATGGATTGTCTCTTTTCCTGCATTGGTTCTGTATAGCATGTACTTAACAAATAGACAAAGTTGCACCCCACTAATTCGTTCCAAGAGTACCAACACCCCACCGATGGTTCTGCTCAGCCGTACCTAATAAGTAGATGGGTGGGGCATTGAGAGTGTGATTCCCCAGTTGAGGTCATTAGGTCACCAGTAGGTAATGTGACAATCGGTGTGAGGACCCTGATAGACATAGTTGCCCCAATTGGCATCCTTGGTGACCTAGCAACCCATCCAGTCATGGAGTTATCCGTGACTCGCCGGCTTCAGGTTTGGAGGTCAGGGAGTGGGTCCGAACAAACCACCGCGTGAAACCCCCCTGTCGACTCCGAATCCGTAACAATAGGTTGGTAGGATTAGCGTTAAGGCATGCTTCGGCTGTCAATTTTGGTTCTGGAATTTTAAACCAGAAAGTTCTCATTACCTCCACCACCGAAGGTGAAGGAGGTTATGTTTTCACCCCTTTCTGTCTGTTAGGTCACTGAAATAGGTGACCCTTATTGTGAGTAATTCTGTCTGTTTGTTTGGATGTTTGTTCGTTTGTCATCAGCATAATTGGTAGTAAACGTGGGCGGATTTTGACCAAACTCGGGTGGTAGGTACATCTTATGACCTAGTGCTTTGGAAATTGTGAAGGTTGCTAGGGACGCTTTGGTTCCCCAGCAACAGCCAAAAAACCTTCAAAATCGGTACCGTTCACGCGAAATTAATTCCGAAAGCCATTATCCCACGTAGGCTTATGAAATTTGGCATGCATCATCTACAGGTGATGCTCTACCAAATATATTTCGGTTTTTGTGATATATGGAATAGTTTACCTGCAGCGTCCCCTACAAATGGGGTATGCCGAAAATTGGCGAAAATTGAAGGCCCCCTAGCCTTCAGGTGAGTGCATCGATCCAAATGAAACTTTGCAGGTTCATAGCACACAATGAGTACTACAACTTTGCCTCATGACATATTGACCGATATTGCTTAGGTCAGGGGTCAAAGGGCAAAAATCGATAATATGCGAGAGCTGGAGGTGCTTTCGCGCCAAATACTACTCCTCCTAGGGTTATGGTCGGATGGTCATGAAAATTCACACTAATCATCCGGAATGCATTGTGCACAAACAATCGAGCCGGATTTTCGATTTTTTTCTTTGTTCACCCACAACACCCCCTCGAACTTTGGGAATTTCCAATATGAAACCGCATTTTTGGTACTTTTCATTCAAATTGATACCGAGTAGTTATCAGCAGATGGAACTCGATGAGATTTGATATGCATAATCTTAACGTGATTCTCTATCCGCTATATGACATCCATTTTTTTCTATATCTTGTAGTTTCCAAATGGTAACCCTCTCAACTTGGGTGTCCGAGGGCCATTGAGCATTCCCGCTGAAAATTCAAAGTACACTAGCTCCAAGACGGTTGAACCGAATCGAATGAATCTTTACATGCTTGTAGACCGTAATGAGTACTACAACTTTGCTCATTTGCATAATGACCTATCTCGAGTAGGTCAGGGGTCAAAGGTCAATAAGTGCATTTTTCGGGTGAAATTACCATTCAAGGCACCCTTTCTCCTACACGGTTTAACCGATACGAATGAAAGTTCATAGGTACAGAGTACTCAATGAGTACTACAACTTTGCTTCAGCACATATTGACCTATCTCTGCTAAGTCAGCGGTCAAAGGTCAATGAGTGCATTGTTCGGGCAAAATGACCATTCAAAGCCCCCTTGCTCATACACGGGTTAACCGATTCGATTGCAATTTCGTAAATACTTAGTAATAGATTAACTCAGATCAGGGGTCAAAGGTCATTGGATGCTCGGCGACCCATGGCCGCCTACCGGCTTGTTTGTTTGTCTGTTTGTCTGTTTGTCTTTGTAGAGGATATCTCAAAAACTTTTGCATGTATCCGAATGAAATTTTGTGGACAGATTCAGTGTGTAACAAGGAAGAAGTGAATAGATTTTGGTGAAGATCCGGATCCGGATCCGACTACTAGAATTTTTAAAAGTGATTTTTCACCATTGAGAGATAGGGCCAAAAATATATATAGCACGATATCTCAAAAAGTTGTGGACAGATTCGGACGACATTTTGTGGAGAGGTTGGGTGTGTGATAAGGAAGAATTGATTCGGGTTTGGAGAAGATCCGGATCCGGATCCGACAACTAGACTTTTTAAGTGATTCTTCACCAATGAGAGATAAGGCGAAACCGATATATAGCATAATATCTCAAAAAGTTGTGGACGGATGCCGATGCAAATTGGTGGACACGTTGGGTGTGTGAAAAAAAAAAGGATGGGGCCAAAAACAATATATTTATTCGGCCTGATATGTTCTACTGAATCAGGCATTGTGCGGTGGAGGTATGCGCTCCACTAAGTGCCCTTCCGGTTTGTACTTGTTTGTGTTGTTTTTTGAAATGGCGAATATATTAAAGAGTTAATAAGTAACGCAAAATACACGCATACAGACATCAGTGAGATAGTTTCCAGACATCAGTGAGTATCACCCACTGGATCAGCATAATTTTGGGGGAGTTGGAAGATGGCTGTGCCAAGCTTCATAATATAATTACTCGACCAGGCAATTTAGAACTTCCCATCAGTTAGTGTCACGATTTGTGTTTGTGCGACTTCTTTTGGAGATAATTATAAATATTTTATCATTATATTAGAAAATTTATTATGCTTAATGTTTTGTATATTCTGTTATTATGGTTTGGTGTGAATCCATCCATGTTGTTAAAATGTTTCAATATTTGATTCAGTTGATTTTGGGGTGGAGGGAGGGGGATGTGTAATGCTTTTGGAATGGTTCTGTCCATTCAACCCCCTCCCCCAACCCCCCCAATAATCCTGGCCTGTTTTGGTTGCATACACGTATATATATATATATATATATATATATATATATATATATATATATATATATATATATATATATATATATATATATATATATATATATATATATATATATATATATATATATATATATATATGTTCGATTTCTTTTCATCATAAAGACTTGATGTTTGATATATATTGATATATATATATATATATATATATATATATATATATATATATATATATATATATATATATATATATATTTATTGATATATATATATATTTATTGATATATATATATTTATTGATATATATATATTGATATATATATATATATATATATATATATATATTTATTGATATATATATATTTATTGATATATATATATATATATATATATATATATATATATATATATATATATATATATATATATATATATATATATATATATATATATATATATATATATATATATATTTGTTTGCATGCAATATGCCAGAGAAAAAGTAACTTCCTCGCAATAGCAAGTACCAAGAACAGCAGTTTGTTTTGCTTTTCATCCGCAATCGACACCAAATGCAAATCCTGGTCGATTGAAGGTCACAACTTGGCCACTAAACCATCTATCCTGCTGCCCAATATACCTGTGTCCTGTGACCCCCAATATCACCCTGTGGCACTATAGAAATGAAGGGTAATGCCAGGTGTTAATAACATTCTCAGTGAGCAGTTTTTTGCTTCCCAGATATCTATTATCACATCATTCACATGCTCTATAATCAGCCCTTGTATCAGACAAATTTGCTGCTGGAAGCAATTTCCAACATTGATGAACAACTGTCCGATAATGAAAAATCTCAAATGTGAAACCTTTTTTGAGCTAAATAACAGCAATTACATAAAAGCACAATAGAAAAAAAAAACCTCACGAAAAATGAAAAGCTCGTGTTTATTCGTTTATCTCAGACTAATGGGTGTTTGCTCGACGACATAACAGCTGTTATGAGCTGCATTCGGGGGAAATGCATGATATTGCACAGTTGGATATGTAGGGATTTAATTGGGAGAAATGTAGAAAGGGCATTATGGGAAATTTAGGAAACATACACCTTGTGGGAAATTTACGAACTGCATTGTGGGATATCTAGAGATTTAATCGGGGGAGATGGAACAAAGTGGATTGTGGATCATTTAGGAAACCGCATTGTGCGATGTGCATTTCCAGCTGTTCACGTTCAAATGAGCCAGTCATTGGAGGTACATTAGGGAGATGATTTTGTTTCGAGGATTTGAAGCAAATAATATACTGTGAAACAATTAGTGATAACCAACTGGGGTCTGCAGCAATACATGAAAGTTGGTTAAGGATAAAGGTGAGTTCACATCATTGGCGAAGTTCCCAATGAAAAATATCCCACAAATTTTATGAGAGTAAAATACTGCACTGCACTTATAAGCTTTAAGTGGTGATGGGAACAACAACAACAAAAAATGAATTGTTTGTTGAGCTGTCCATTATAAAATGAGTGACAGCAGGATTATAAAGACAAAATAATGCATGAAACGCTGTAGCATCAGACTCGAAGTGAAATTTTGAATTGCCGCAGCATCACACAATAGTCTAGTGATGGCAATCGTGCAGAAATTACAACTCAGTGTTGAAGAGAAATCCACATGAAGAGCACCCACCATCGAGTACCCCAAAGCATGTTGACCCGACATGTTCCTTCAAAAGTTCATCAGATTCCGCGTAATTGTATTTAAGAAATAGATGGGCCCAAATCTGGGATAAAGGCTGGCAGGATGGTCTCGAGGAAGGCACACTCAACTTAAAGCTATCTATTGTGGGTTCCAATCATCACCGAGATGTAAACTGTCATCCCGTCTTCCATCCCTGTGAATACAGTACATCAGAAGAATCTGGGACAAACTCACATGTCAAAAGTTTTGTACAGAAAATTTATGAAATGGTAAAACAGTTTCGGCACAAATAAAGTTTTGTTGGCGTTATCAATGATGTTGATGTAGGAAGAACCGATCAATCAAATGTACCTTACTCTTGATAGAGCACTGTTGTTGCAAAAGCCGTTTCTAGGCAAGGAGTGGGTTTGGTGGTTTGCCATTGCCTTCCCGGCAGTCAATGAAGGGATTTGGAATTTGTTCAGGATGCCAGCAATAATTCCCCTACTCTTCGAAAAACACCACAGGATCTTTAAAGTCTACGAAGGAACAATCCCCTGGCTTAATGTCCATCCGACATTGTTGCATCGACCTGCATACGAAACATCATCCCTTGTGGAGTGACATGAAATCATACGTCATGAAAGTGTCGAAAGAGGAAAAGGTAATCCCACAACAAAGAAAGGGAACCTGTTCTCTACCCTTCTCCAATGTATCAGAGTTATAATCCCACCAGACAAGAGGATGGTTCTATTCTGAACATGCATTTGTGTAAATAAATGTCTGAGGACCTGGATGTTATGTGTATTAGTTTTGATCCGATTCTGAAATCCACAACAATATTAGTTTCGCCCGATCTCTCAATGGTGAAGAATCGCTTAAAAAATTATCGGATCTGGATTCGGATTTTCATCAAAATTGAATCAATTCTTCCTTGTCACATACCCAACATGTCCACTGAGTTTTGGCCGAATCCGTCCAGAACTCTGAGATATCCTGCATACAAACAGAAAGACAGACAAACAAACAAAACAAGAAGACCGTGCAGAGCACTATACTTGCAAAATCCACTAAACAAATTTGGCCTCAAAAATAATTGGTGGTTGGATTCAATGACCAAATATGGAACTCCTCTTCAAATTTCAAGTCAATCGGATGAAAATAGACAATTTTAGAAATCCGGCCTATGTTGACCTTTTGGCTTATGGTGACCTCAAAAATAATTGGTGGTTGAATTCAGTGACCTGAAATATAAATACTCTTCAAAGTTCTATACAATCGAATGAAAATTGAGGATTTTTGAAACACCACCTTAGTTGTTGACCTTGGGCATATGTTGACATTTTGGTCGATGTTGACCTCAAAAATAATTGGCTGGTTAAATTCAGTGACCTGAAATATAAGTCCTCTTCAAATTTCAAGTCAATCGGATAAAAATTGAGGATTTTGGAAGTCCAACACGTAGAACATGTCTTTCAACCATGACAAATCTCACACTCTCACGATGTCTCTCCCAAAGAACCGTCTGGACCCCCCCCCCATCCCCCAATCTACTTTCTCAACAAGTCTCTTGAAGAAGTCCTTTCATTCAAGCATCTGGGTCTCACTATCTGCCATGATCTTTCCTGTGAAAGCCACATTTCCGAGCTGGCCTCCAAAGCCAGTCGCCGACTGGGAATCCTCCATCGTGCAAAGTCCTTCCTTGGCACACCTGAGCTCCTGACCACATCCAAAGCTTTTGTCTACAGCCTGATGGAGTACTGCTTTCCCTCTGGGCTAGTGCTCCCGCCTCTCATCTTTTTCGGTGGAAATCAAGGCATTTAAGATCATTGGTATCTCCCACGATGAGGCTGAGTCTTTGCGTCTCTCACTCTCTCACTGCAGGCAGGTCCTGTCCTCCCCATATTTCTGCAGGGTGTGCAAGGTCAGCCAGCAATTCCCTTCTGCTAAAACAACCAAAATCAAGAATCACTGCTCACATTCACGCTTTCATTACCCCTTTTTTCCGTCTTGGAACAAACTCCCATCCCTCCCCTCTCTCCTCCTCCCCTCCCCCCATCCCTCCCCTCTCTCCCCTCCCTCCCATCTCTCCCATCTTTCCCCTCCCTCCCCTCCCTCCCATCCCTTTCCTCTCTCCCCTCCCTCCCCTCTCTACCCCACCCTCCTCATTTTCCCATCCTCCTCTCTCTCCCCTCCCTCCCATCCCTCCCCTCTCTCCTCCTCCCCCCATCCCTCCTTTCTCTTCCCTCCCCCCATCCCTCCCCTCTCTCCCCTCCCTCCCATCCCTCCTCCCTCCCTCCCTCCCCTCCCATCCCTTTCCTCTCTCCCCTCCCTCCCCTCTCTACCCCACCCTCCTCATTTTCCCATCCTCCTCTCTCCCCCTCCCTCCCATCCCTCCCCTCTCTCCTCCTCCCCCCATCCCTCCTTTCTCTTCCCTCCCCCATCCCTCCCCTCTCTCCCCTCCCTCCCATCTCTCCCCACCCTCCCCTCCCCCCCATCCCTCCTCATTTTCCCATCTCCTCTCTCTCCCCCGAACGTTTTTATGAAAACAGTATCCCCACCGATGAAGTCACCGTTTAATGGCGGTTTATGCGGCACGATGTCTTCATGTCGGCCTTTTATTGAGGATTAATTTGATTATCACGGCGGTTGATTGTAATAATGGAGGGAGAATACTTGGGATAAGGTTCATCTTTCATGAAGTATTTATCATCATTTGTAAGGCTTTAAACTTTTCACATGGTGTCATAATATACAGGGAGCATGACGTAGTGTGTTCTGAACTGATCATGTCACACGATATTATAAGCACAACGGCACAAGGATGCTTCTTCTTCTTCTCGTAACACCATTTGCTGAGGATGCTGGCCGTGCCGCCGTGCCACTGATGCAGTGCCCCCTACAGGTGAGAACAGGAATTTGGAATTCGTTCAAGGTGTCGGCGATAGCTCGCCTACTCTTAATGAAGGACACCGTGGGATCTTTAACATCCACTAACTAATGGTGGCAGACCAGATAACTAGTTTAACGTCTATCCGAGGGACGGGCAACACATTGTTGAACAGCCATTCATGTAAAACACCAGGATGACAGTTTATTGCCTGGCCGAGATTCAATCCCAGGTTAGACAGCTTAGAAGGAGGGAGGGAGGGAGGGAGGGGGGGGGTGCGGAGCGGACCTTTCGGCTGACCTGCCAGCCCTGCAGAAGGTTGCCATTAATTACTGTTGCGGAGCAAATTGATTTCAGGAATTCAACCTGCACGGTTCGGCATCGACACCGTACTGTAAATACGGTATTTGTTAAACATGCTGTTTAGCCTTTCTGGTTAAAACAAAACACAATAATATGTCATTTCATCAGACACGATGTGTTCCTCAAATGCCGACAGTGCATCCCCTCTCTCGCTAAGTGCAAGGAAAATTTAAAATACAAACACACCATTCGAATTGCAACGCCAAGTTTGAGTTTGCTTACCTTTAAAGGGCAATTAATTACCTGCATGACGATAACTTAGACAAAACAATTTTCAGGACACACCGTGAATTCTACACCCCATCACATGTCTTTGCGGTCACCCTTCCCACGTGAGTGGTTCATCTTCTCATGCGCATGATATCCAGGTGCTGTGGTGTACATTTATATTTGCTGGCCTTTCTTGTTTCTTTTTTTTCCTCTTTTCTCTTCACCTGGTTCGGATAATCTTCTCTTGATTTCTGCTCACCGTGTAATAACTCAGCTTTGCGTTGCTGCCTAAAGGCCATTTTACACTCAGTGCATGTGTACAAGGTAAGCTTTTACAATTCCCTGTGACCCCCTGCACATTGCCCTTTTTACATAGGGATCCATAGTTATTCCCAGTTTATATCTTACCCCAAATAGCAAAAACATCTAATAACAAGTGGTGCCAGGCACAACAAATCCCGCCCATTTAAGGCATCAAGTTATTTTTGGGATCAAATTTAAATTTGACACATCCTTAACCCCGATCTTCACAAATATGCATTTTTCACTATAGGATTGTTAGTATTATAAGTGACAAATATAATGAGGTTCACTATAAGCTTAGTTTGAAGTAAATCAGATCATTTTTGACGAAGTTATGAGCGAAAAACGATTTTGACCTTTTCGTGACCTGCCCTTGACCTTTGACCTTATGGACCGAAAAGTTCATGGGGTCGTCCAAGGTTCATTACCTACCTGTGGATACAATTTGACAGTGTTTGAGCCAGCCGTTTTCCCGTAAAGTTGTATTTTCGTAACCATGTTTTATTTTTAATGGAAAATTTGTAATTTTGACCGAAGACCATGACCCCCAAAACTTCAGACCGGACCGATCTTCACAAATATGCATTTTTCACTATAGGAATGGGTAGGATTGTAAGTGACAAATAGAATAAGGTTCACTATAAGCTTAGTTTGAAGTAAATCAGATCATTTTTGACGAAGTTATGAGCGAAAAACGATTTTGATCTTTTCGTGACCTTGACCTTGACCTTTGACCCAATTGGACCCAAAAGTTAATGGGGTCATCCAAGGTTCATTGCCGACCTGTGGATTAAATTTGATAGTGTTTGCTAAAGCTGTTTTGCCATAAAGTTGCTCACAGACAGACAAACAAACAGATAAACAAACCAGACGATTACAATATCCCTCTGGGAGGGGGCGGGATAATTAGAAAGTTCATAGAACGCATATAACGCCCCCCCCCAACTATCTCGAGAAACAAGGACATGGGCAGGGTCTATGACCGACTAATTTGATTGGTCGAGATGAGATAAAATGCCATAATATTTTGCTAAACGGGAGTGTTTTGAAAATGCCAAGAAGGTGATTTGTGTTCTCGTGTTCAAGTATATAATTCAATCAAAATAAAATAAAGATTTTAAAGGTTGTAGAAAAATTAATTTCAGTTGTTTACCACCGTTGATGCAGTGTCTATCACATCACCCTATTTAACACGTTACGTTAGTTAACTCAGCCTGTTGTTTGAGTCCTTTGTGACGTCGTTAAAAGCAGCCAGTTTCCTGTTTGAATTTTCAATTTTGTTGGACTACGAGACAGACAGACGGAGTAAAAACATTATCTCACTCCTCTCTGCACATACACGATCGGGACGAATTCAGAGGCAAAGTGTGTTAAACTTCCGGTTTGTTTTCCGATCCATGTTCAAAATATCACATTAAATGGAAATGAAGTTGTTCCTCGATCATAAACTGCCGTTTGTAGACAGGATAGACAGTCAGAAGTGAGCCAATTGCTAAACCCCGCTTTTCACTTCACATGCGCAGGGTAATTATCACTTATTTACAGGACCTCGGATTGGTACCTAATCCAAATATAGCCATAAGCTCCGCCATGCTTCACTGTAGATGTTATACACCGACCTTGATACCATGCTTCACTCGACCATTGAGCAAAATGTCATTGATTACTGTTGAACATTGAACTTCAATTTATCTGCAGAGAACAAAGTCTCTCAGTTTACTCATCCTTCCCTTTGTGGTCAGATTCTTATATCAACCATTTTTAGTTACCTCTTCTCAATTGTGGTTCTCAATCAGCTAAGTGCCCATTAGGACTACACAATTCATGTCTTATTCGTATTTGGCTGTTGTTTTGGGAACAGCGGGTTACCTGGCCTGATGGAGAAGTTGCAACCACTAAGCAGGAATCCTTATGGGACTCCCACTGTCATGTTGCATCCTGAATGTGGTCCACCTGTGGTGGCGACAAAGGTGACTCGAGCTGCTCGAGCCACCAAGCCTGCCCCTGGATGTTCTGCCACTTGTGATCTGCCTGGTCCCAATGCCATCAGGGACCTGCAAGGCCTTTATGGCTCTCAGCCCTTCCGGATCTGCGGCGATGATTTTTTTGGCCACTTGGAACCCACGTGTGGTGCAGGCCTATGGGTCCTTGGTCGCCACTTGCAGCGGCCTCTTCTCGAAGGGCAAGCACCTCATGTTAGAAAACTATGGGATTTTCCTAGAGGAGATCTTTTGTGTCCGATGGGTTCCCCAGGAAACCCTTTGGAGGGTTCCTGTACGGATCCGGCCTCCCCACTACCCGATCAAGCTTGACAGCTCATCTGTCGAGCCCATGGCAGAGTTCCCTGCAACTCCGGGCCTCCAGAAGGACACACATTGACATGCGATGGTCTTTGGGTGGTGGGCGGAGCCTTTTCCCTTAAGGAGTTGGTTTTGACTCGGTTCCGACGTATCGGAACTTTGATAGATCTCCCCTGGTGGGTGATACTCAGGTCCACTGCCTGAGACTTCGCCACGAGGTGACTGTCCTGTGAGGCATGCATACGCAGGTCCTCAGGACTGTTCATCTGGGCTTAGCCCAGTGAGCATGGTCTCGGGGACTTGCTCCTTACATGTCGCGGCAGCTGGGCAGGATGGAGTTGGTTCCTCAGGGCAGCATCTCCCGACTGTGGGTGGGCCGGATCGCTAGCCCCTGGATGAGGTGTGGCTGGGCATCGCTGTTGTACAGGTCCTGTTGGGACGCCGATACATCAGCTCTTTCAAAGCCATTCCTCATGGCAGCTGGTGGTGAGTGGCAAAAAGATGCTGCTGCAATTGCGGCACACTGATTCACTTTCCACCACCGACGAACGGACCAATGCGTGACTGTTCAGGGTGCGAGCCCAGTGCTTCAGTGGGCATCCTGACGATCTTTTGGATCACCTGACGCTCACTGCAGCTTCAAAGCTGACCCTCTTGAGAGGGCCTGATTTGAGCCGGCGCTGGACATTACACTCATACTGGTCTGCATTACAGAAAGGTCATTGTCAAAAAGCGTGTTCAACTATGACGTAAAGAACAGACTCTAAAATACTTAATACCACTTTTCAATAATTTCAGATTTATGCCTAAACTACGTTTTTTTCTTTTATAGCATCTGGAAATTCATGACTGGATTCGCAGGTCACACTGCTACTAGAGGGCATAGTAAATTATAACCATTATAGTGGTGCCAGTTAGATGACAATGAACTGCAAGGTAAACTTTCAACACATGACTGTACTTTCATTCATATAGTTCAATTTCCGTAACGAACAGCTAACATTCATAAAATATTTGCCTTTTATACCTTTTTACCTCTGCCACCAAAGGTGAAGGAGGTTATGTTTTTACTCCACTGTGTCTGTTTGTTACTTGCAAATCGAAGATTTTTCAAGTATATTGGTCAGTCGATTTTGTTACTCTGTCAAATATGCAACTCCTCTTCAAATTTCAAGTCAATCAGATGAAAATTGACAGTTTTAGAAATTCGACCTGTGTTGACCTTTTGGTCGATGTTGACCACAAAAACAATTGGCTAGTTGAATTCAGTGACCTGAAATTTATATCCTCTTCAAATTTCAAGTCAATTGGATGATAATTGAGTATTTTAGAAATCTCACCTAAGTTGTTGACCTTTGGCCTCTGTTGACCTTTTGGCTGAGGTTGACCTCAAAAATAATTGGTGGGTGCATTCAGTAAGGCCTAAGTCACATTTGCCACATCGGCCGTAGGGTCTCCAAAATCTACGGCCACTAGCAATTATACGGCGGCGGCAGTATTTCCACGGTCACACAATGTAGCAGTCACATATGTTTTTATTTTTCTGGTAGCCGCACGGCGTATTTATAAATTGTGGAGACCGAAAACGTGGGGTTGCCGTGCGGGCTTTGATTTGATGTCGCACGGTGACCTTAAGGGGGCCCTGCGGCAGCCATAGAATTTTCAAGGCAGACGCAATGTAGCCTCAAGGTGCCCGCAAGGCGACCGCAGGGGGGCCCTAAGGCGAACGTGCGGCCAGACGGACTGTAACGAGTGGGTTCATTTATTTATTTATTTTTTTCAAGTTTTTTTTTTCGGCTTGTCGAATTGCTACGGCGAACGTAGAAATGAAATAAGTTATAACTCCGCGTTATAATTCCACGGCGACCTTACGGCCTGTAAAAGATAGCCAAACGGCGTAGAGCCACCCTGAGGCCACCGCAGAAACTGCGGCCGCCGCACGTTTCTGTCAATTCAGAGGGTGTACGGCCGCCGTATCCTCGTCGTAGAAAAAAAATGTGACTTAGGCCTAAGCTGACATGAAAATCCTTTTCAAATTTCTAATCAATCGGATGAAAATTGAGGATTTTAGATACTCGAGAGACTTGTTGAACTTTGGCCTATGTTGAGCTTTTTACCTAAAAAAAAAAGACCAATACGGTTCTTGCTTATCACAAACTCTATCATGTGGTGAAGTTTCGTGAATATCGGTTTCAAATTGTGACCTGTAGATGAAAAACAGACAGACAGAATAACAAAATCGACCGACCAAAATACTTGAAAAATCTTCGATTTTGCAATAACAAACAGATAGAGGCGTGAAAACATAACCTCATTCACCTTCGGTGACAGTCCTTAGATTATAAGCGCATTATAATCTAAGGATTGGCTGGTACTGATAGGATGGCATGCCGTCCAGCCTGGATTCGAATCCTGACCCAGCTATAAGCTGTCTTCCTGGTGTTTCACAGGCAGGGTGATTCATCAATGTGTGTGCTGTTCCTCGGATGGATGTTACAATAGGTGTCTCATATGCTGCTATTAGCTTATGGATGTTTAAGAGCCCTTCGTGGTGTCGTTCGCGAAGAGTACGTGAGCTATCGCCGGTGTCCTGAACAAATTGCAAATTCATGAATTCCTAACCTGCCCTGACTTCCCTGTGTCGGAGTGGTGACTCGCCTAAGATTGTAACGCTAGCCAATGAACCTGTCTCAGCAGTTCTATGCACCTGACGACGTGAGAAGGGTCTATCCACTTTTTGTATTCCAGTAAACCAGCCCATCGATGTAATCTTCGGGAAATTACTAATGAGATATTTCATGTTTATAAGTGGATAAAGCAGTGGACTTAACAGTTCTATTGAATGATGCTACACTCTACTTTGCAAAGTGCTGCCGACAACAAGATTCCATTTTTGTCCTATACTGAACTCAGGACCAAACAGCTCAGAGGTGAGCGCTCTGCTGCCAAAGCATTATCCCAACAACAGCTGTCTGTTACATCAGTTGTAGATTAGTAGAAAATATCCCAAAAGACTGGCATGTGTAACAATGAGGGAGACAATAACGAGTTGTTTGCAACAAACTCTCCAATGTAAGGGAGGAAATCAAGTGTTCCAACAAACCTGCAGTTTGTGTAATGGTCCGAAGTGGGTGTAATATAGGGATGCGATGAAAGTGCTCATATGGTTTGCATAAGACTCAGACTTTATCATTGATGACAATTAGAGTAAAGGTCCATTCAGCATCGACAGCAAAGGTGTTATGCCATCACAACAGGTATATGTTGCTTGTACTTCTTCATGGCCTTGCTTATGTTGTTTAGTCTTCTCCTTGAATGAGAAAATTTCATCTGACTTTAAATTCCTCTTTCGTTTGACATCAGATTAAGGACGACGCTGTCTTTTAGAGACATGAAGCTAGCTACTCCATTGACTTGTTTCTTTTGGTATCTTTAAATATTTAACGATGTTTTGTTTAAAGGAGGTGCAAGGCTCTTTTGAGCTGGAAAATGCATGATCGGAGGTCATTGCACATTAAACTGTAAAGCGGACAATAAACTGAGAAGAAAATCGGAAAATTTACAGGAAGAAATACCAGAATAAAATGAAGATAATAATTTTTTTAAATTATTCTGTTCAGAAAGTCAAAGGTAGGTGAAAGTTTGTGATGGAGGGGCAGAAAAGTAAACAAGAATCTCGCAGATATCAGCATACATTTGGATCAGTACCATAGCCATATATAATTTACCACCCTATGAAGAACCTCGGTATTGACCAAGAAAATATTTGTACTGTCGGTCTCATGCTTTTAAAGAATGGCTGCCTTTCAGCCACAGAGCCGTGCTTGCAATAGATTCCAGCGTGCGATTGGAAGGAAGGAGTAGGAAGCATGGATTAGGTGGGAGTATGTGGAAAGAGGATTGTCAGCTAAAGAGAACTGTGGAGAAACCATATGTGGATCGGTTTCACGATAAAAGTTCTGTGTGACCTTTTGCTTCCACCAGTGATTAGAAGCTGTGTCAGGCAACTCAAGTAGGTTGGACAAGAAAGGTAAGGTTGCCCTTCATATGTGAAGAAGGTCATTCTAAGATAGCAAGCAGTGTAAGTTGGTGTCAAGAAACATCAAAGAATGACTTGCTACATGCAGTTCAGACAGGAATTTCGAATTTCATTTAGCTAGGGTAACTGTCAGGTCAGGTATGGGAGCATGTGCCAGAACAGCGCGTCGCTGCATCCACTTTCCGCCGGTACTCCAGGGGCCTCCGTCTGGCCATCCCCCAGGCAGATGCCTGGCCCATCTCTATCTCCTTGAGATTCCGATCAACCTGCTGCAACCACGAGGCACGTGGTCGGCCCATTGGCCTACTCCACTCACGAGACTCCCTCGCTGAGAGAATCTGGTGAGCAGGATCAGCATCAGAAAACGAGCCACATGTGCATACATCCGCAGCTGACGCTCACGGACTATGCAGGTAACAAATCTCATTTGAGTTTCTCTCGGCAACCGCTGGTTGCACACAAAGTCCGACCAGCGATAACCAAGGATTCCCTGAAGAGACCTGGTACCAAAGGAATTATGTCTCCATCTTAGATCCTTGGTCAGAGTCCAAGTCTCGCATCCATAGAGCAAGACTGGAAGCACTAAGGACCTGAAGACTCGGACTTTCGTCCTCACGCACAGGTACGGGCAGCGCCACACCCCATGATTCAGTGAATCCATAACTCCCCAGGCCCAACCCAGACGTCGATTGACCTCTGACTCACAGCCGGCAGAGGCATGAATATCACTCCAAGGAAAGTGAATCTCTCCACGACCTCAACATCCTCACCACAAACAGGCACAGACAGGACAGCGGCATCCAAGATGTCATTAAAAGCCTGGATCATAGTTTTGATCCAGGAAACCCGTAATCCCAGCGGCTCCGACTCCTCATTCAGCACCTTAAGGCTCCCCAAAAGGATATAAAGTCTCCGCAAAGATGACTGCATCATCTGCGAAATCAAGGTCAGAGATCTTGACATTTCCAAACGATGCACCGCAGCTTGATCTCTCCGACATTCTCCCTCGAATCCAGTCCATACAAGTGCTTAAAATTGTGGGGGCCAGTACACACCCCTGACAAACTCCAGTAACAACTGGAAATAAGTCAGAAATGGTACCACCACATCTCACAGCGCTCTCAGTACCAGAGTAGAGTTCAGACTTCAGATCGATCAGTTTTTGTGGCACCTCACGAAGACCAAGAATCTTCCAGAGGGCATCCCGCTTCACTGAATGTAAGGCTTTACAGAGATCAACATAGGCTGCAAGCAGCCCCTGCCGAAACTCTCGTCTGCGTTCGGTGAGGACACGAAGGGCAAGTATACGGTCAATCGTTGACCTCTTTGGTGTAAAGCCTGACTGCTCTGGACGCTGGTGCTCAAGCAGATGGTGGCAAACCCTATCAAGAATTATCTGAGCAAAGACCTTGCCTGGCACTGAGAGCAGCGTCACCCCTCGGTAGTTTTTGCAATCTTGGCGATCACCCTTCCCTTTCCAGAGAGGGACAACAAGGCCCCTCTTCCAGTCAGTTGGGATGATGCCTGTGTTCCAGGCAGAGCACAAAACTGCATGCAACGACATGAGTGCAGCATTTCCACCAGCCTTGAGAAGTTCAGCATGGAAGCCACAGATCCCTGGAGCTTTGCCCCGTTTCAACAGGTTCACCGCAGCCTGTGTTTCCACAAGCGAAGGTGGACCACAGTTGATTGGAGGGTCAGCAACAGGGATTGGAACACCCCTGACGTGCAATTCGACAGCTGGTGGATCAGCCTGGTACAACCGCTCAAAGTAACTGGCCCAGCGGGCCTTCACTTCGGTCTCCTCTGTCAAGAGCCTACCACCCTCTGCTCAAACTGCAGTACACCAAGGGATGGGCTTGGAAGAACGCAATGCACGAATTCCCCTGTAAGCAGGAGGAGAATCCCTTGACCACAGGTGATGCTCTACCCCCTCACAGATTCCTTGCACATAGGCCTCCTTGTCCACACCTAGCACACGTACAGTTTTAGGCCTCAGCTCCCTGAATAGCTCAGCTCTGCCATTCAGCCTGGCCCTGCGACTCTGGTCAATGGTATCCAGTGTCCCTTGAGAGACAAAATTCTTATTTGCCCTTCGGTGAGTTCCAAGACATCCACTGGCAACATCAAGGATTGTGGTCTTGAAGGCACTCCACAACTCTTCAGGACCTCCCAACGCACCCAGACTCCTCAAATCTCCTCTTATCCTTGAGCTTGTCAACATCCAGCTTAGGCTGGGATGGTACCATTCTCCTGGATTTAAGGTGCAACTTCAGAGTTGCTACATCAAGCCTGTGGTGAGCATTGAGGTACTGAGCACTCCGGTAGACACTGCAGTTCTGGATCATCCTCCAGCGACCATCAACGAGGACATGGTCAATCTCATTTGCCATACCGCCATTGTTGGAATACCAAGTCCAGCGATGTGCTTGTGGGTGCTGAAACCATGAACCGGCCACCCTAAGTCTATGACTTCTTGCAAAGTCGAGGAACTTAGTGCTATTCTGGTTCATAGTTCCTGACCAATGGGGACCAACACACATTTCGTAACCATCCCTTTTAGTTGCAGTTGATGCATTGAAATCCCCCAAGACTAGAAGTGTATCTCGTCTGGGGCACTTATCAACCAGAGACTCGAGCGTGGCATAGAATGCTTCCTTCACGGTGAGATCACTTGCCTCAGTCAGAGCATAAACAGAGACCTGGGAAATAACACCTCAGGAGTGACGAATCCTTAGTCTCATAATTCGCTCGTTGACTGGTGTTACCTCAATTATATATCATTGGAATCAGCTTGTTGGACACAGCTACAGCAACTCCTTGGGCAAGGTAACCATGAGAGTGACCATACCAATAGTAGGTGTAACCACTCACCATGATCTTGCCGCAATCCGGTCTCCGAACCTCAGAGAGTGCTGCAATACCGATGTCCAAACGTTTGACCTCAGATGATTACAGAGACGGGTGATCATCCTCTCTTAGGGATAGGACATCCCGGGCACCCACCCGAAGGGACCGCCTCAGGTTAACCCAAGGAGACCGCCGTCTGGTGGACGACACCTCGTGGTAACAGACCGCCGTCTGGCCGTCTGGTGGTAACAGTGATAACTCATCAACTCTTCGTGAAGGACACTGTGGGATCGTAATGTCCACCAACTGATACTAACAAACGAAACACCAAGTTTAACGTCCATCCAATGGATGGTGCACACATTGATGTATCCTGCTGCCAATGTAACACCAATTTCTGGCTGTGTCGAAAGTCAAACCCAGGCTCGATAGCTCAGAGATGAGTGCGCATACCTCTAAGCTATTCTGCCAGAAATGGAGGATAAGAAATACACAAAGCTGGAGGAATCTGCAGCATTTGGTCAGATGGACCATGCAGGTGTACATAGATATACAGTACTGAAAAGTGGGATATTTCATGCAGGTGCATTCTTCAAGATTGTGCTTTTTGCCCAGAGGGGAAGCAAAGCTGCAGGACTCTCATGGATTGTGTGCTGTAACATGACCATATCCGCTTAATGCGTTCCTCAACCAAAGGAACTCATGTACCATTCAGTAGCGATTTCGATTTTAAGCAGATCTTTGGGAGAGTTGCAATTCATGAAATAGGTTTAGATTGGGATCCTGGAGTTTGGGGATGAGAAACTACTACGTAACATGCTGGGATTCCTGGCGGTTCTGATCTATGATAATTATAATTGGGCCACACTCCACCAGCCCTTCCTACTGAGAAACTTGGTGCCATTTTGTTAGAGAAAAGAGGATGGGAAAGTCAGACAAAGCAAATGAGATAAAATTATTTTTGAAAAATATCACAACAGAATGAATAAACAGAATGAAACAACAGACTGAAAAGTAAAAGGGAATGCTCTTTATCTATAAACTATATATCCACCCCCAGAATATTTGTCGTCAAGATGTTGCATGATTAAATTACCAATATAGTCACTTGAATTTATACCGCTGACATTATTCTTAACAATCACTTTTGCCCCAGAAACCAGTCAATCTGAACCACGCTGGCCACTGTTCAGACACCATGACTGAAGACTACTGTGCAGTTTGGTTAAAGGGGACTTGGCATTTTGGCACGCGCACACGAAATTATATTTTGAAAATAAATGCCGACGCTTACATTTCGGGTTTTGAAATTTTTCCACCTTCGGCGGAAAATGTATAAATATATAAGGCTAAAATGTTTTATACTTATATTTCATTTCAGCAAATATACCGTCGGTGGATCCGTAAAACAAGTTATAAAATAACTAAGGCCTAAGTTTGATATAAAAGAAAAGATAAAATCTCTATTTCAGCCCTCACACCCGAACCAAACCAAAAAAAAATCCCGAAGTCATTTTCTTGATGAGACACACCCTGAAAACCCCATTGTTGTGTGATCTCCGATGATGTCATCAACTTGTACTATTTATTGCTTTGTATGCTCGGGCTTTGTATTTATTGCTCAGGCTTCGTATGTTTTGTTTAGAGAATGGATTGTGCAGATAATTCCTCCGACTTTGCGGATCAATCGTTTTCACAAGATGACAGGTGAGATCCTTAACCCAATTCATTATTTGCTGTTTTATGCAGAATTAAATCACAATACAACCACTAATTATTGTCTTTTTCTAAGAGGTTGTCCCCAATAAGAACATCGTTGATAACTGATTTGGAAAATGAGGGGTTTGAATTCCACGACGAACTGCAAAAAATGAATGACTTCCTTAAAGATATTCAATCGTTCAGAAGAGAATTGAATGACATTTTTGTTGGCTGGAAAGAAGTTCTCTCACGTCCTCTGACCATAAATGAGTCGAGTCAAAGGTGAGAAATTATCCCTGTGTGTGTTTGTGTGTGTATGTGTGTGTTTGTGTGTATATGTGTATGTGTGTGCGTGTTGAGTGTTGACTCATTATTATTATTATTATTGAAATAAGAGCGAGAGATGAACCTTCAGAGTTTAGGCTTTATTCCATTTGATTGGAGCCGCTTCTGTGGGCACACCAGGAAATACAGGTTCAGCTAGGAGTACATAAGCAGAAACGTATACATGTGCAGTTAACCATTGCAGACTAAATCCGCGTAAGCACGGAGTTCGATATAATCTCCATTCTCACCAGTCAATGAGCACCTTCAGTTAACGAGCATCAAGTGGACAGCCGATGTCAATAGCAATGCCCCGGGGACAATCACTCGTGCCGCAGAGAGACATCCCCTTATACGCGAGACGCACAACATGTGATCCCGCGTCATGTCCCTCGATTCACGTTAATTCACCACATTCTCCCCACCTTTAAAATGTAACTAGGGGCCCATCTTACACACCATGATTGCTTTAGCACTATAGGAGTATACATTTCAAGCAACGCGGACTAATTGATCTACAGAAGCATACATGCATGCCAAGCAGTGATTATTTTGAGTTGTAGGAGCATGGAAATGAGCATCGATATATGATATAATGGGCATATAGGAGCATGAGCAGCGAGAATGCCGATAATCCCCTTTACAGATTGAGTCGTCGAGGGGCCTTATTCGTCGACCCTCTCCGGGAGTAAACGGCAGTTTCACTTGAGGGAGACTCCCGATCCTCTTGGTGAGCCTCGACTTGTGCCGGGGATGACTCCTCGATCGCTCTCGGGTGGAACGCGGCAGCCCCGTCGCCTGGCGGAGTTCCTGGGGGGAAATGTCAGAAGGAGGAGAGCCAGGAGGTGGTGTACCGGCGGGAGGAGTACCTGAGGGAGCCAGATGGCGAACCGACACAGTGGTCTCCCTGCCATCCGGGAGCCTGACATGAGCATACTCTGGATTAGTGTCAATGAGTTCGACCCCTCCACCAGCGGTTCATACTTGCTTTGTCGTACCGGGCGTTTCATGAACACTGTACCGGGGTGGGTCAGCCAGTTGGGCACCGTTTGACCGTCAACATAACGTCGTTGGTGAGTAAACATACGTTCGTGAGGAGTGGCATTTGTGGACGTGCAGAGCAAAGAGCGTATGGAATTCAGAGCGTCAGGAAGAGTAACCTCCCATCGCTCGGGGCCCAGTCCTCTCGATTTCAGCGCCAGAGTTACGGCTTTCCAAATTACTCCATTATACCGTTCCACCTGCCCGTTTCCCTGTGGGTTGTAACCCGTCGTTCGACTAGTTGCTATGCCGTGCTCTAATAGGAATTGTTTTAGCCCGGCCGACATGAAACACGGCCCTCTGTCTGAGTGTATGTACGAAGGTCTCCCAAACATAGCGAAGAGGTTAGAGAGACATTTTACGACAGTGCCCGAGGTCATATCCGAGCACGGAAACGCGAAAGGGAACCTTGAATATTCATCAACAACGGTGAATATGTATCTGTTGTCTGTTTCGGTCGGTAGGGGCCCTTTGAAGTCGATGTTTAGTCTCTCGAAGGGGGAAGTAGCCTTGATCAGTCTGCCAGAAGCCGCGCCATAGAATCTGGGTTTTAGTTCAGCACAAACAGGGCATGAAGCATTCATTTGTTTAATATCTTCAACAGAATAGGGAAGATTTTGTCTGCGTAAGATTTAAATGTGCCATCCTGGTTACCCCTGGGTGGCACAGAGACACATGGAGGTCTTGCAAAGCCTGACTGATTGTTGCCGAACTGTAGACCCGGGAGAAGGTATCTGCAGCAGGGTTTTCCTTCCCGGGCCGGTAAACAATGTCGTACCTGTAGCAGGCTAGGTCTATCCGCCATCTCATAATTTTTTTCATTCTTAATTTTCCCGTTATTTTTCCCATCAAACATGAAAGCCACGGATCGTTGGTCCGTAACGAGCGTGAAGTGGTTTCCCAGTAAATAATGTCTCCATTTACGCAGCGCTTCGACGATGGCGTACGCCTCCTTCTCTATTGCCGAGTGTCTCTGCTCGCTTCTAGAGAGAGTTCTCGAGAAGAAAGCGACCGGCCGCCCAGACTGATTAAGTGTTGCAGCTATGGCGTGATTTGAAGCGTCGGTCTCCACCACGAAGGGCACCGAGCTATCGATCGATAAAACCACGGACTTACTGATATCATCCTTGAGATCGTGGAAAGCTTTTACGACAGCGGCATCTGGTGGAAAGTTTTTGCAATGCACTAGGGGATGTATTTTCTGAGCATTGCGAAATCCATCTTGCATAGTAAGCCAACATCCCGATCACCCGGCGCACTGATGGAAAGTCCTGAGCTGGTGGAAGCTCACCGAGCGGTCGCAATCGCTCAGGATCAGACTTAATTGTGCCGTCGGCTATTGTGTAGCCAGCCGAGAAGGTCAATTGACCTTGCCGAGAATACGCATTTCTCGTAGTTGAGAGTCAGATTATATTTTCCAGCAATGCTCAAGAATCTGTCCAGATTCCTATCATGTTCCCTCTGATCCCTACCGCACACTGTGACATTATCCACGTAAACAAAAGTGTCTTCGAGGTTTTCATCTGAGATGATGTCGTCCATAACCCGTTGGAAGCAAGCTACTCCATTAGTGACACCGAATGGTATCCTTCTGAACTGAGAGGCGCCGCCCTGCCTGGAATGCAGTGTACGGTTTGTCTTCCTCTCGGATGGGAATTTGATGATAGGCGCTTCATGAAGTCGATGGTACTGAATACCTTATAATTGGCCACGCGTTCGACCATCTCATCTATGCGCGGCAGGGGTAGGCGTCGAGTTGGGTGAAGCGATTGACCGTTGGGAATAATCGACAACCATCCGTTTCTTATGGTTCTGACTGCTGGTTACTAACACCTGTGCGCGCCATGGCGAGTCGCCGGTTCTATAATTCCCTCCTCCAGTAATCGCTTGGTTTCAAGTGATGAAATTCATGTCAGCAGTGGTATATCGCCGCGATTTGATCGCTATCGGTTTGCAGACCGGCGACAAGTTAGCGAACAGCTGGGGGGACGTCACCTCCGCGGTGGTCAGCGCATTTAAAATTAGACGAGGCTTGCTTCCTCCAAAGGGGTATTTCGACGCTCGTGTGCTGATTGAGGACCGTATGACCCACAATACCGTCTGCCCACAAATCACGAAGCACCAGCACCTTTACATCCCGATGCGTGTACCCTTTTACGTCCAATTCAACATTGCAGTACCCTCGTACGCGGGATTGT
Organism: Eptatretus burgeri; assembly: GCF_056783735.1. Lineage (NCBI taxonomy): Eukaryota > Metazoa > Chordata > Myxini > Myxiniformes > Myxinidae > Eptatretus > Eptatretus burgeri. The sequence goes on from NC_140969.1 coordinate 51,245,047, forward strand.
AGTGAGGTGGCGGCCATGCATACCGTATTGTCAGTCGGGTGGATTACCCATTTCCTGCCCTTCACTAGCGAGCTGTTGACGAAACTTTCAGAGCTACCGGTATCAATCAGTGCCTCAGCCATATGCCCGTTAATTCGCACGTTGATGATAGCCTTGGATAGATTCCCCGGGAGGCTGCAGTCAATTTATTTTGCGAGTAGAGAGCCGCAGAAGTGGGTTTATTCCTCCTTAGAGTAGATTTACATACCCTGGCATAATGCCCTTTCTTGTCGCAATTCATGCATGTGGCATCTCTGGCGGGACATTTTTGACGAGGATGCCTTTTTGTACCCACAAAAGAAGCATTTACCGACCAGAGCAGTTGCTGAGGAGTTTGACGAGGTCTGGGTATCCGGCTCCTCGGGTGTTTCTCCATCCCTCATGTCTGGCTGTGTCTGTGCCAGTGGGGTTCCTTGGGTTCCCATCGTAGCAGCGTTCATGAGCAGCATCGGTGTCCCAAATGACTCAGATTGCTGCTGAGCCGTATCCATCGCTCGAGCCTGATCGACTACCTTGTCAAGAGTGGGTTGCGCTTTCTCTAGTAAGCGTTGCCGTATGTGGGCTGATCTGAGTCCTTGGATGAATGCCTCCCGGGTCGCTTCCTTCGGTGTTCCTCGGCGCTTACCGCCCGGAAGCTGCAGTCTTTTCCCAGCTGATTCAGAGCTTGCAGGAACTGATCGATTGTCTCCCCGGCTGCTTGCTTGGGCGTGTTGTGAAGATGTCGGATGTATACCTCGTTTTTGGGGTTCACGTAGCGCGCCTGCAGCACGTACGATCGCTGCTTCGTAAGTGTCGCACCCCGAGAAGAGCCTGTACACGCCCGGGCGAGACATGATTCACGAGAGCGGCAAATTTGTCAGCTCCCTCCGCGATGATGGTCAGATAGTGTGAGAAGGAGCAGAACCAATGTGACCATTTCATTTCTGCGTCAGTCGCGTTCGGGTCTGCGTCGAACCTCTCTGGTTTGTAGATCTTGTCCATCTTTGGTTGAGAGAGCCGAGAAAATCAAATGGAATAAATTGAAATAAGAGCGAGAGATGAACCTTCAGAGTTTAGGCTTTATTCCATTTGATTGGAGCCGCTTCTGTGGGCACACCAGGAAATACAGGTTCAGCTAGGAGTACATAAGCAGAAACGTATACATGTGCAGTTAACCATTGCAGACTAAATCCGCGTAAGCACGGAGTTCGATATAATCTCCATTCTCACCAGTCAATGAGCACCTTCAGTTAACGAGCATCAAGTGGACAGCCGATGTCAATAGCAATGCCCCGGGGACAATCACTCGTGCCGCAGAGAGACATCCCCTTATACGCGAGACGCACAACATGTGATCCCGCGTCATGTCCCTCGATTCACGTTAATTCACCACAATTTTTTTTTTTTTTCAGTTTAAACACGTCTGGATGATCCAAACACACAACTTAGTCTTCTGGAGGAATCTGACACAACACTATCTTCTGGAGGTAAATGATTTATTTATTATTTTATTAATATCATGAGATAATCATCTTTATATACCCTAATTGTTCTTCCCTCTTTGTTTTGAACAGAATATGTTGACCGAGTTTCAAAATCACAAACCACAGACTGCTGCGAAAGAAGATTTTGTTCAATGTTTGTAATCTTGTTTTATTATATATGCTTTCCTTATAATTATCTGATTTTGAATTACAAGAACAGAATAAAGGAAATGTAAAGGTGAGGGGGGGGAAGGTTAGAGTTGGGGGAGGGGAGGTGCGCTCCTCCAATGACCCACCACCCCCCTCATCCCTCTCCCTCCCTTCCCCATATGTGTGTGGGAAAGGGTGGGGGTGGGATGAGGGGGGTGGTGGGTCAAAGGTGGGGGTGCACAGGGGGTGGGGCTTGTGAGGGTGGGGCTTGCGTGGGTGGGGCTTGTGTGGATGGGTGGGGCTTGTGTGGGTGGGGCTTGTGTGGGTGGAGCTTGTGTGTATGGGGTTTGTGTGGATGTGGCTTGTGTGGGTGGAGCAATTTTTTAAATTAAATAAACATGTTGTGTGTGGGAACTCGTAAACGAATCACTAATTATGTGGATATGATGGATGTGGATGTGGCTTTTGTGAGTGGGGTTTGTGTGAGTGGGGTTTGTGTGGGTGGGGCTTGTGTGGGTGGGGCCTGTGTGGGCAGAGTCAAAAAGGGGTGGAGTCAAAAAAATTCAATTTATCTTTGTCTTTTGTAATTCCTGTGAATAAAATGAACCTCAAATCTCCCCCATTTAAATCACATAATCTGTAAGTCCAAGGAACTGTACCGATGACATCAACAATTAAAAAAAGTTAATTTGTCCATCGCTTGGTATAACCTTTTTCAAAATGAGATTTCCACCTGTACATTCTAACTACATCACCAACTTTGAACTTAGGCTTTCTGACATTAATCCCTTTTTCATATTTTAATTTTGTAAATGTTTCTGATGGCTTCGTTTTCGTTGAGGTATGAATCGTGTCATTGTACTTATCTACAATGTCCTGAATTAAAGATAACCATTGTTGAGAACTGAGTTGAGTGAAATTTTTATATAGTCTCTCTTTTAAAGTGCAATTAAAACACTCAATAACAACCGCTTTTCCTTCTTTAAAGGTACTGTATAATGTAATGTTATTTTAAAGAAAATTCATAAATATCTTGTTGTAGAACTCTGTATCCTCATCAGTCCACAATTTTTTAGGTTTTCTCTGGCTTTTATTGAATATCTGTTGAAAAGCTAACATAAGAGTATAACTGTTTTGTTTTTCAAAGGGACAACCCACGCATATCAACTCCTCAAATCAATAATGGTTAAAACATACTTGTACCCCTTATCATAATTGAGTTCAATTAAATCAGCGGACCAGATATAATAAACCTTCCTTCTATGAAACTTTGTGATTATTGGTTTATGTAATTCATCAGCTAATTGCTCTTCGATCTTAATGACATCATTAGAGCCTATAAGTTTTTTGAATTTCCAAGCCCAAGTTTCAATTTAGCACTGATCATCTTCTTCACGATGAACCTATAAACTTTTTCTCTCAAGGTTGCATTTTGTATCAGACAAATTATACAACATTTCTCTATTGGCTTCATGTTTTTCTTCCAACGTTGTGCTGTTTCCATCATCAATATTGTGCCTCATGCACACTTCATCAACCCTATTGATAGGTTTGCTCCACAGTTTAGGATTGTCAGCCTCATCTAATCTTTTATTCAAGTTTGTTCCTGGACCACAGAAAGAATAGCCTGGTAGATGTAATTCCCCTGGTATTCCAGTTGTTGTAAATTTACTTCCTGATAAAAACTTTTGTATATCTCCCCCTTGTTTGTGTTTGGTGATGACTTCACTCTTGTTTGAGCCACACACCAAACATGTACCTTTTTGTATAACCCTATTGTTGTTACCTTTGACATACGAGATATTTTTACTCTCGGTTTTCTTTTTCCATTTTAGACAATAACTCATTTATTTATGTGAAAAATTCCGACAGAGTGCGAAAACCTTTTTAGTTTCCAACATGCACATTTGAATCTTAATTTTTAAAGATAAAGAATCCTTAGAAATGACTTCACTCTCTCCTCCATTTATTTAAGAAAAAAAAATGTAAAACTTTAATCAAAGTCAATTACAACAACATCATCAATAATATAATCTTTTCCTTCTTTCTCTACTTTATCTCCACTTTCTCGTTTAAATCTTCTCCCTAAAACCGATGTTGATAGTCTTGACGCATATATTTCTCAAAGACTTGCCAATTCTTTGTTTTCCTTCTCGGTGCGTTGAGATTTATTTATTTTCTGTAATACCTTTGATATTTTCATAATCTCACTGGTTTCCATATTTTTATATTTATTTATTCTCTATTTCCTCCCTTTCCTCCTCCTTCTCTCTCTCTTCTCCCTGTTCTCCTTCTCCTCCTTCTCTCTCTTCTTTCTCTTTTTTCTCAGTTTATTCAACTCCTTCCTCATCCCTTGCTATCCTTGAACCACTTTCACCCCATAGAATATTGTTACGAATTTGGAAACTTACGGCACACAACAGCCAGGTCCTATAGATCAGTTATATCGGTAAGTGCGTGTTTCTAGTTAGGGTCCCGTCCAGAGTCTAATCGAAATTAATTGTACGTGCGCTGCGGATTATTTTATAGTTAGGATTTTTACATCACTTACAACAACGCCCATCTTCGCTTTCACAACAACACTCTGCTCGTGGCATTCTTCGCGTGCTCGCCGGGGAGCGAGCGCGTGCGTGGGCAGAGTTTAACATGGGCATGGTGTCCCTCTTTGGCCAATCGGCAAGGAGCGGGCGTCTCACCCACCCGATCCCCGACTCAACACCATCGCCATTACGCACGTGGTCAGAGGTAGGCGGAGCAACAAACGCCTCTGATCGAGACTCCACCCAGAAGGGTGGGAGTTGTCCCGCCTACCGTGGGCCTGTCCAATGGGAGACGGCCAGGAAATCGCACGATGGGTCCGACCAATCAGGAGGCGAGTGGCCAGGAGAAGAAGCCCCTCCCTCCAAAAGAAGAAGTGGTTGTCGGGACCAGCGTGGAGAGATTGCGTCCCGTGTGTCTCGAAGCGCGTCTGTCTGGGTCTGCGGCGGACTGCATCCCGCGCATTGGAGGTGTCTCGTCTGGCGCATTACAGTGAGCGGTCGACCATTTTCATCAAGGGAGATCACCTCGTCCCGCCCACTCTGGGTTCAGCTTCCCTGGTCCGTGCTTTTGGCGACTGGAGCTTTGGGAAGGTGTGGACGACCAGCCGCGCGCTTGCGGCCAGGTAGCCAGCTGATCTGACTCCCAGCCGTACTATCTTCCTTGGCTGGAGAGCCGAATAAAGACCTCGAGGTCCATCTCCGTCTGTGTATTTGTGTGTGCGTGTGTGTGTCTGTGGGCCCCGTCTATAAGTAGAATTGTTGCGTGCTTCTTGTTGTACATTATTTACATTTCTTATTCGGATAACACTGCTCTTTGTGTGTTCCCTTCACCCCATTGTAAATAAATCCCCTCTTGTTGAATGGCCCAGCTCGTCCTTGTCCTTTCTATCATTGGTTTGCCATGCTGCGAACGGGAATTAGGAGGCCTCAATGTTGCCGTAATCGTGCAATTGGCCCGGCAGGATTCTGGTACTCTCCATTCGGGGTATGACTCGGATCTGCCTCGGTAACGACCCAGATCGCGCAGATCCTGCCGAGGGTGAATTTCCCCGGTAGTTTGGACGACGTGGGTATTTAGGTATATTGAAATTGGCAATTAACCCTATCCCACGTGGTCGACCTATTGACGATCTTCGGTCCGATAAGGGACCCGTAACCTTTCGCATTTGTCTGAAAGGTACAACCTAAATTCCGTGTGTTCGGTGGAGCCGACTCTACTGCTGCATTTCGCGGTCATGCTCGCCACCGAGACCCGGCTCCACAACAATATCACACATATATTCATCTGGATTACTTGATATTCCTGCATCCAAAATAATTTTTTTTACAACAGGAAACCAATAAAATTTCTTCTGAATTTCTAAAAGAGCCTTGTGTTTTCTTAACTTTAAAATGCTTTCATTATTTAACATTTTCGTTAAATCCAAAGTTGTTGGTTTATTAACATCAGTATAAAGCCAATCTTTTATTGAAAATACCTCATTCTTATGTTGTAGAACATATTTATAAAAATATCAAATACCCTTTTCTTGAGGGTATGCTTGGACACAGAAATGATAATTTTCTTGAAGCCTTCTTGCTGCCATTAATGTATTAGAAATATATGACAGATTAATATAATGACACGAAACACTTCCCCATCTTCCCATAGTTAAATCATTTTGTATTTCCTTACTTATTATATATTATAATCCTGTTCTTTGTGTTTTCATGATATAAACTATGGAAAACCATAATTGATTTTACCCTTATTAAATTCGTTTATTTGTTGTTTGCTAATCGTGCTTCCACAAAACTCATTATCGGCACCAAGTGGATAATATTCTTCCTTAGGAGACTGATTTAATTGTTCCAGGTCTTCTAGGTTAATTTTAAATGACCAATTATACCCTAAATCATTCATATTATATCCCTATTGTTCTATTCTCATACAAACGATACGCTCTTCTTTTAAAATTTTATTTTAATTGGAACTGTGAGTTCTGTATTACCTGGAGATATTATCAACACTTCTATATTTTTGGAATACACAGCCGTTTTATTTAAGGGTATATATTGTGATAAATCACTTAATTTCACCAAGCCATTCGCATCAGTCGGGCTTGGATAATATAATTTATTAATTTATAAGCATTTTTCATATTACCATTTTTTTGCTATACTATATTTCTGTCGTTCAGCCTGTGCCTTTGTGTAATAATTTGATAAATGGGATATCTTGGGATACACTAACGAGAGAACCATCTTTACCAACATGTCATTTATATTAGATTAAAAATAATGTCATAAATTTTTTTTATTTTTGTTGAGTTGAAATAACACATATAGACATAATTGACTACAACACTTGGAATTTAATTCTTGGACTTGAAATGTTTGATAAACACCATTCTGTAAGAATTTTATTACTTCAACAGGTGGTGGAAGACCATAACTATCAAAATAATGTTTGTCTTGACTATTAAAAATACAAACCTAATGAGAACCGTTCCCATCAGGAAAATGAGCCACATGTCCCTACAGCCGCAGCTGATGGTCACAGACTATGCAGGTAACAAATCTCATTTGATATTGAGAGAGATGATATATAGATATATATATATTACATACATACATACATACATACATACATATACATATTGTTGCGGTTCTGGAAACCGCATGCCTCTAAGGCAATAGCACCCAACATACAGTGACCCCCAGACAGTTATTTCATTAGTATACGTGCATTTAGACCTTTCCCTCATATCTAATGGGTAAACGGGACGAAGTGCGTTGTGTGGGTCTCATAGTTAGGTCTGATTATATCTCTTTCTTCCTTTCCACCATCAGCGAGGCTGCCCCATAGGTATGTATGAATGTCCTCGTGGAGGCCAACAAAAGCATCAACACCACGATGAAAAACGCTCCACTGCAAGAGTATTGCCTCAGGGAGGCCAACAAAAGCATTGACACCACGAAGGCAAACCCGCGCGCAGCTCCTTGATAATTACCATCGCACTGTACGGGACGCACATTGCGCACATCCTTGTTCGGGTCTGCGCGTTGGTTCACAATGGTGTCTTCACAAAAGACAAATCTTCGCTCGTCACCATGGCCACCAATATCTCCCGGGGATGGCAGAGATCTTTTCGCACCTCCACCGCGATGCAGCTGCCACCAAGCAGAGGCATGCTGTACGGCCCGGATCGCTTGAGCCACATGGCGTACGGACGAAGCAAGCACATTGATCAGCACCAACTGCACCCGCCAGGGGTGCCTGAGCGGGCATGCAGGGCTGACACAGCCCTCGGCCAGTCGTCGGAGCATGGCCCGGGAGTTTGGTGCGAGGCGATTCATATCGCGGGGTTCGGAGCGAGACGATTCCGCAGCTCGGCCATGTCTCACCGGATGTAAGATATGGTCACTTCCAGCCGTGGCAGCTGGGTCGTGCTGTGGCTGGGGTCCAATGGGAGTGCCCGATGCATCACTTCGGGTCGTTGCCCCCACCCTGCATGATGGATCTTATAAAAGACGATTGCGAAGCCATTCGCGAGTGCTCGCCTTGCTTCAAAAGCTGTGATCTCTGCATTCGCCTGTTGCCCCGCCTTTCTCGCTTGCCTTCTCATGTTCTGACTCTGCATTTTCCACCCACCCACCTGATTTCGACTGCCTCTTGCCGCTGGCACAACCCACTCACCTGGCTCCACCTAAAGTCCTTCTTCATGCCAGACGGCCTCGCCCTTTCTCTGGACTGGCACACGCGCTGCGCTGGCACCGAAACTGGGCAGATGATGCGCCAACTCTCAAGGAGTGATCGTTCAGCGGGGCGTTCTCCCAAAGTGTACTGGGTAGTATGGCCGGCCGACCGTGCAAGGTATTGTTGCGAATCTGGAAGCCATTATCGCACACATCATTCAGGTCCTTTAGCTTAGTTATCTCGGTAAGTGCATGTTCTATAGATAGCTGCCTTCCATTGTTTAATGGATAAAACTCGATTAAATGCGCTGTGATTCATTTTAATAGTTCGGGTTCGATCAGAACACAAAGAAGAACGACCCTCCCCCTCCTTGCAAAGAGGAAGAAGAACCCTACCGTCCCGTGATGCAAGGACATAAACAACTCCCTCCCAACCGCGGTTGCGGGGGGCGGCGCATGATGGCATGAGTCACGCCAGGAGCGGGGGAGGGGGGCTGAGAAGAATAAGAACGAGACCCTCTGCTTGGCTGGGGTGAGTTGTGGCTGGTTGGTTGTCGTGAGTTCGTCGAGAGTTGTTCAAGGGAGAGTTCGGGCTGGTTGTTGGTGGTTCATCGGAGGAGCTGGTTGATCAGAGAGTTGTTCATCGGAGGAGTTGGTTCGGGTTGTCGTGGTTCTTCTTTGGCCTGGTGGTTGAGGAGTGTCGGTCTGGTTCAAGGGTGGTCGAGTTGGTTCAAGGTTGTTGTTCTGCGGGTGCTTCTTCGAGTTGGCTGTGCATTCAGTGGTTCAAAGGGTCGTGCTGGTTCTGATTTGTTCTGGTTCGGCCTTTGTTCTGCTTCGTGGCCTCATCTTGGTTTGGCTGGCTCTACCTGGAAAGCGACGCATCTTCAGGAAGGCTCGGTGTTTCGTCTCACCAGCACTTGGTCCGGAGCGCAAGGGGATCCGCTGGAGCTCGGGAAGGATCGCGGCTCACGGCGATTGAATCCAGCTCGCCCTTGCTGCAGCCCGGGTCCGAACAGCTTGAAGACCACACGAGGTGGAGAGGTTCGAGATAGGTTCTGGGTTTCAGCTCATCTGTCCCTCTGAGTTGAAGTCCTTATTAAAGGCATCAGCCACCATTTATTGGGTGTGTGTGCATACCTGTGTCCATGGGCCCGTCTAACAAGTAGCGAACTGTTAAGTGCCTGTGCTGTATTTATTTGCATTACATTTCGTATAGTCGGTTTAACCCTGCCTCTTGCGTGTTTCCCTAGTTCCCCGATTACTGTATAAATAAACCCCAATTGTGAAATGTTTTCAGCTCGTCGCGTCCATTTCTTTCATTGACTGAGCATGTCGTGTGTTGGGAGTTAGAAGGCCGTTGGGCTGCTTTAAGGGGACATTCGGACCGACCGTTCTCGGCGATTAAGCCGCTCGGAATCGCGCACAGGACAGGCTCGCTTAAGCAGCTTGTTTCGTACGAGTTCCGTTGAGGGTGTGGAGGCTCGGTAGATCGCCACATGGTCTCTAGGTATTTTGAAGAATTGGCAAATAACCCTGTACCACGTGGTAGAAACATTGGCCCTTCACGCTTCTTTCACAAGTACCCGTTGACTCCGGACTTATCCGGGGCGACAATCTATATTCCGGGCGATCGGTCGGGCCGACTAGACTTGCGGCTCCGTCAGAGCGGTCGGGTCGCGGCCGACCCCCTGGCACCGTAACATTATTATGAGATTGTTAGCCCTCATCTCCTCTCCTTTCTTGAGATTAACTCCTCTTCATTGGTGTGTGTGTGTGTGTGTGTGTCTGGCACCTGTCCTTGCTTAAGTTAAGAGTGCAGAGGAATTTTATCAGGTTAAGTCTGTTCTGTGTCTGCTTTTGTAAGTTGCTTGTTTTTTTGTCGCACCACACATTTCTTTCTCTGCCTGCTTTACATACAACAATAAACTACATTCATTGTGCCACATGCTTTTCCTCGCCTGCCTGTTAATAAATGATTTTGTGGAAATGTTCCCAGCTCGTTTTTGTCTTTTCTTCCATTGATCCAGCATGGTCCGTATCCTAGCCTAGCCAGGACTTTATTCCCAATGATCTGTTCTTCTGGCTGGTACGTTCTTGGCAGTGTCGCTTGGCTGCATCTGACCCGGTAAGGTGATGTGGTTTGAACAAAGTGTAGCGAGGGCGTGTCCCCTGGTAATTAGGTCACGTGCTTAATTAGGTAACCGGTTAAGATGGAGGACCCTCGGTCACGTGTTTGAGTTATTGGCGTTCACGGTCGATTACCGACCCGCCGCATAACGGAGTTATCCGTGTGCGATGGCCTGTGATTCCGGAGAGTCTGGTGGGAACCCAAAATAGCCTCCCCCCCCTCCTGTGGTCTTCTCACCCCGACCCCGGGTCCACAACAATATATATATATATATATATATATATATATATATATATATATGTATGTATGTATATATATATATATATATATATATATATATATATTTATACATACATATACGAGGTGTGTTCAAAAAGTATCCAACCTTAATTTTTCGTGCGTAAACAAATGAAGCTGGGGAGGCATGGTTTGGTGCACGTATGTCGGCGATCCTAATCCATTTGCATGAATATTTTCCCACCTGCAGAAGCTGTCAGTCGCCGACAGACTGCCGATGAGTGAGGAAGTGTAAGTGAGCGCCGTCGGATTTTCGTTTTTGACAAAATGACGGAAAAACTTGAACAACGCTACTGCATCAAATTTTGTGTAAAGCTTGGCGATTCCCAAGTTGAAACGATCCTCAAGATTCAACAGGCCTTCGGGAACAAAGCAATGGGCACCACACAGATAAAAGAGTGGTAGAACCGCTTCAAAGATGGTCGCACATCAGTGGAAAGTGAAGCACGTTCTGGTAGGCCCTCAACATCCCGAAATGAGATCGTCATTGACCAAGTGAGGACCCTGCTGATGCAGGATCGTCGAATCATGATCAGAGAACTTGCAGACGAGGCGGGCGTCAGCATTGGATCCGTTCATTCCATTGTGACTGAGGATTTGGGCTTAAGGAGAATCTCAGCGAAGTTCGTGCCAAAGCTGCTAACGATCGAGCAGAAGCAACTCCGTTTGGAGATCGCACAGGACATGCTGGAGACTGTGAACAGCGATCCCAACTTCTTCAACACAGTGATCACTGGCGATGAGACTACAGTGATCCGTCATTTTGTCAAAAACGAAAATCTGATGGCGCTCACTTACACTTCCTCATTCATCGGCAGTCTGTCAGCGACTGACAGCTTCTGCAGGCAGGAAAATATTCACGCATACGGATTAGGATCGCCTACATACGTACACCAAACCAGGCCTCCCGAGCTTCATTTGTTTACGCATGAAAAATGAAGGTTGGATACTTTTTGAACACACCTCGTGTATGTATATATATATATATATATATATATATATATATATATATATATATATATATATATATATATATATATATATATATATATATATATATATATATATATATATATATATATACTTATATTTAACCAATAATATTAATTATAGAATTTACCTCACTAAAATAATTAATTAATTATTATTATTATATCAAATACAATGCGATAGGAACTTGTTTGCATGAAAACCAACCAAACTTAAATAAAAGATCATGATGGAATCTTGAGACATTCTCACAAGACCTGATCATACAATCAGCCAAATATCCTCTGTTTAACATGATGGAAAAAACCTTCTCAGCATATTCCAGGAAATCATCCTTTACTGAACAAATTCTTGCAAATCTAAGTTGCTGAGATGAAAAGACATTGTAACCCATATTAATTGGTACATTGTGACCTGGAAAGGTGAACAAGACTACAGGGAAACCGAAATCATAACTTTTAGGACACACTTATACAAAACCATTCTGTCCAACTCGAACCAACACATCCAGATATGCAACTGAGGTTGTGGATGTTCTGATGTTGGTAATTTATTGATGTGGATCCACCGTTTGGAGAGGTTCTGGGATAAAAGGATTGAAACCTTGAGTAAGAACGGTGCCCATCTGATGATCCATGTGGTCGGGAAACCATTTGTTTGTTTGCAGATTGAGGTTCTTACTTTTGGTAAGGGTACTATGTTTTGAGGTTAATATCATTTGTCGCAATCCTTCAAATTATATCATATTTCAGGAATAGCCGATACTGTGTGTGTGTGTGTGTGTGTGTGTGTGTGTGTGTGTGTGTGTGTGTGTGTGTGTGTGTGTGTGTGTGTGTGTGTGTGTGTGTGTGTGTGTGTGTGTGTGTGTGTGTGTGGTAGAATTTTTAGGAATAGAGAATTCAAAAAACGAGGTGTGTGTGTTTTGCACACCAGACAAAGTTTTGCCACTGTGCTTTCTCTTTTGTTTTTTTTTCGAAGAAAAATGTTCTTGTTGCTTTATGAATCCCTCTGCGGTTGAATAAAAATAGATTTTTTTTCCATCCCTTTGGTTCATTGTGAAGCATATCCATCACTGCTGCACCAGAGAAGGTGCCAAGTCATCAATCTTTTTCTTTACAGCTTCTTGCTCTGGTGTCAGAAGCTTTGGGCTTTCCAGTGATGAGCAGATTCTATTGTCCCATCATAAATTACAGACATCTATTCTTCACAGACAATGCCTTTTGGGAATGCCAAGTGTAGCTCCACACAGTGTCTTCATTCAAAGGATTCACTTTTGGGATGGAGGGCACGTGGGTGGGCATTCAAAACTTGTCTGGAAAATGGTGCAACTCGTGCAAAGAATAACCGATGATGGATCATGGCTCAAATTAACCTCTGTGCACCCCATTCCTGAGTATGAATAGTTCTGGTGTATAGAAAATATGTGTGCACATGCACGGTCCTTTGAGGTAATCGAGGGCAACAAATTAATTGGCTTCAGTGACATGTTCTGATGTTTTGTAAATTTAAAAGAAACAGAAAAAAGCTTTTTATCCCTTCACACCAAGGTTAGGATTGAGTACACAACTGCTATTATGATTAATATTGCTCCAGGAGCACTAGCTTAAAAGCGTGCTGGCGTTTGAGCCGTTAAATCCTGAAATTGCTTCCTCGCAGAGTTAGAAACCACAGTTATTGCAGAAGTGTATGCCATCCTTTGGATAATTTGGAAGCATGCAGTGTGTGCTTTATTTTATTTTCCTATTTTACAGGAGGAGCCTCATTGGCTGGAATTGCAGCCAACATCCCTTAAGGGGTAGCATGGAGAGTTTCTCACCTTGTCACATTTGAGCAAAAGGGACATTAGAATTTCTGGAGCAACCTCATTAAGGTCCATGGGTGCAGAGTCTCTACCAAGATAATTGGTACATCAAATGCACATTCAGAGATACTTCAGACCCCCTCCCCCTTCACATCAACGGAAATGTGGCTTTTGATGTGGAGATTTACGACGGACGGACGGAGTAGTTTACCACGCCATCTGCTCCGCTTCAACAACAGAGCAGCACCGGTGTAACAACGGCGATGTGAATGGCTCCTCGATTTAATGTGGAGTGATAAAGGTCAGAGTTCATTCTGCACCTACCGAACCCTCATGCGCACCACAAGCATGGTGGTGGTATCCAGCGAGCTACGCGTGACTGGTAACTGAGTGACAGACACGGAGTTGGTGTGGTTGATGTGAATGGATCCTAAATAATTTGATGCAAACATTTAATGCATTTGATACGTTGTTTTCAAGGCAAAGTTAATGGGTGTACGATGGAGTGCCACTGCGTTTCAGAACCGGGAGTATGATCTGGAGCGTTGATGTGAAGAGGGCTTTAGATTCGAAGGCCTCAGGGATGCACCAGGCCAGTGACCCCCTTTCCGCCACCATTTCCCAAATAGTGTTTGTTATCTTGTTGACACCATCCTTGCTTATCTGTTGATAGCAAATGTCACTGCATCGCAGCATCGATTCTTTTCTTCATGAAGCACTACAGCCCAGGGTATATCCTTACCATTATGGGACAAATTCACCTTTCGTGTTCCATTGCTTGCATCATTAGCCTGCATGGTGTACAGGGATGTTAACATGCCGTCCTGTCGATACTCACTCAATGGTTGGCAATAAATAACTATGTTTATGGCCAGGCAAGCTCAGTTTGAGCATCGTTTGTGGGATGCATGATGCTCACCGGTATTCCTTGCACGCAACCACCGTGCCTGGTGTTGGCTTAATGGTTCGGGTGGTGAGCTTGAGATCCTAGGATCCGGAGTTCAAATCCCACTTGGCTGTTGAATTAATATCAGGTGGGGTTGACTGCCTCTCATCCTTCCGAGGTTGGTGAAATGAGTGCCAGCATGCTGGTATCTTGTGTAAGAGTGGTGACTCATCCAGGATTGTGTCCAATAGCCCTGGAGACTGCTTCGGCAACACCAATGCTCTGCACAGAGTGTGGTCCTGATGGATGGAAACAATGTGCAGATTATCAGGTGGGACTTATCTCTGTGCCAGGATGGCTGTATTTGTTGGTGGGTCCATTCAGGAGATGAAATTCAGAGAAATGTGCACACATAGGCCAGAATTCCTCTCAAAAGGGAGAAAAGATTACCCTCTCTGAGACTTGTATGTTTAGTGCTCACAGCATTCAATCCACCTTCAAAAGAAGGTTC
>NC_140969.1:51264529-51277029 GCF_056783735.1 Eptatretus burgeri
CGGCGGGCGCGAATCCCCAACACTGGTGTCAGGTCGTGCGATATAAACTCATCGCCCTCCTCGCGGCACTGGTATCGGAGAACGGGAAAACGGGCTGTCCTGTCTCCAGCTAAATTCACGGGAATCGGTCCAGGGGTGAGAGGAGCGACCCCCGATTCCCTCCAAATTACGAGCGAGCTAAATTAACCCTTTGCGAGAAGCAAGATGGCGTCTCAAGGCGAGCGGGAGCCGGGGATATTAGAAATGTATATGTGTAGTAATGTGTAGAATCCATGGCTCAGGACGAAAACCCCGTGCAGGAAATGTTGGTTGTGCAGGAACACGAACTCGCCCAACTGAACCCAGAGCCCGAAATAGGTGCGGCAGCGGCCGCGGTGTATGACACCTCCCCTCCCCCTCTCCACCAAAACCCCCCGATCCTTGCCGAAACGGCTCACCCAAGCGCACCCGACATTCCCCAGCTATTCGCCACGCTAGCGGAAATGAAAACGAGGATGGATGCGAATACACAACAAATGAACGAAAAGATGGATACATTCACAAACGAAATAAAACGCATGAAAACTAATATGGAAACAAATGCGCAAGGAATGAAAGAGCTGCGGGGTGAGACGCGGAACATCGCCGAAGCCTGCAGGCGGGCATGAAGGCAGTGACCAGGGAGCTAAAAATGGCGACTCCATGTGTGGGAGCGAACGAGCTGGGAAGGGGTGCAACGGCTGTCGGGCCTGCGGTGGAGGCAGGTCAAGAGAAAGTAATTCGGGGGACGTGTTGGGCGAGGGTCGTGACGGAAAAAGTGACGGTAACCGAGAGGGACAAACTAATTGGGGTGACGGAGACGTGCACGAAGGAGATAACAAGGGAAGAGACGGAAATAATAGTTGAGACAAGGGAGGTAAAGGGTGAAGAGGTGACTGAGTTGGCAGAGACACGGGAGATGGGAACGATAGAGGGAAGACTGCACGATGAAGACGGGGTAAGTGACGCACACACACACACGGAGGTAGTGGAGGATAATGGGGGTGAGCTCGCGGACTGGGTAGAGACCCGGTGCGAGCAGCGGGATGGCCTCCTCCAGGAACGAGGGCAGGGAGTATGCCCCCTTGAGGCGAGTCACGACCAGGTGGGTTCGGTCGTGCTTTGCGAGGTTGAGGGGACGGGTGCTGTGGACAGGTGCACGGAGAGCTTGGGGGGGTATAGAGGCCCCGGAGACCCTTGTGGGGACACGAATCCCCAGTGTGGTTGTCCCTGTGTGTGTGGTGCAAGGTGTGAGTGCGTCCCCGTGTGTGGAAGCGACCCCGTGTGTGAGTGGTGTGGTGGCGATTGTGCCGGAGTACGTGCTTCCCAGCACGCCGTGTGTAAAAGGGGCACCGCAAGTGGAAGAGGCCGTGTGTGTGAGTGAAACGGCCAGTATGAATGGAGCACCACGTGTGAGTGGTGTGGTGGCGAGTGTGCCGGAGTGTGTGCTTCCCAGCACGCCGTGTGTGGATGAGGCACCGCGGATGAGTACCCCCGTGTGTGTGAGTGAGGCACGGTGTATGAGTGAGGCACCGCGGATGAGTGCCCCCGCGTGTGTGAGTGAGGAACGGTGTGTGGATGAGGCACCGCGGGTGAGTGCCCCCGCGTGTGTGAGTGGTGTGGTTTGTGTGAGGGAAATGGCACGAGTGAGTGGAAGGCCGCGAGTGAGGGGAGCCACCTGTGCAAGGGTAATGGCATGCGTGAGTGAACGGCCGGGTGCAAGGGAGACCGTGTGTGTGAGAGAGCGGTATGTAAGGGAGATGTCGCTGGGCATGTGTGAACATGCAGCCGCGTCTCCCGGGGTGAATGTAATGGAATGGAGTGTGAGCGTCGTAACATGCAGGTGTGCGTGGGTCGAATGGCGACGACGGCGACACGTGAGGAAAGGAAGCCGAGTAGCGGCTGTAGTTGTTTCGGGGACCGTGCCGGGTTCACCCAGCAGTGAGCACGAGGTCCGTGCTGTGCAACGCACGAGGCCCCCACGTGCTCGCTTGCGAGAGTGAAGTCCCGGTCCGGAAACACACGCGGTGGATTTGCCGATCCCGCGGACGGACAAAGTTTAGGCAGGATTATGGATTTGGACTGGACGGGTTCTCCACGCGATCGTGTGTGTTAAGCTCCAACGGGCAAGGCACATGTGTTCGCGTGGGGAACCCCTCGAGACATGGGGCTTGTGTTTTTTTATGCGCACGGTGACGCCATGGCTGCACGTGGGGATGGAATCCGGCAGGAGGGGTATCCCTGCCGGATGGTACCGTCCAAGGAGGGAGGAGGAACACGTGCAGCTGCATGACGTCACGGGCAGGTGCAAAGTGCGCGAGCTGTGGGTTGCCGCGCTGGTGATGCGCATGAAAAAAAAAATAAACAGTAAGCCTCACTTTCGGGTGCACAGGATTCCTGGGCAAGGGGTGGAAGACCCCCTTGGCCAGGGCACAGGATGGAAACTAGTTAGGGGGAAGGGTTAGCTTAGCTAGACCGGCTCCATGGGGCAGGGGTAAGTCCTCATGGGGCCCGTGGAATGGATTAGTTAGAGGGATAGTAGCGAGATTTAGGTTGGGAAATTGATTAATGGGATTATTTAGAGACAGTGACAGACTTGTGGATGTGTAGTGGGGACGTAGCTTAGCTACGTAGGTTAAATGGAACGTGCTATAGTGTAAGGGACGACGTGGGAGCACGAGTTAGTTAGGGGATGTAGTTAGAAGGATGGCAGAGTTCAGCGGTGTGTGTGTTGAAGAGTTGGTGAGTTGTGAGGTGAGTACTTGTTGAGTGAGTGAGGCCAGCGGGTCTGTGTGAGTGGAGCGAATGGGGAATGCATGGTGCGATGAGTGATTGGGAGGAGGAGTGACTCCCACCCAAGGGACCCCGGGGTCAGTATAAAGTGAGT
Organism: Eptatretus burgeri; assembly: GCF_056783735.1. Taxonomy (NCBI): domain Eukaryota; kingdom Metazoa; phylum Chordata; class Myxini; order Myxiniformes; family Myxinidae; genus Eptatretus; species Eptatretus burgeri. The sequence continues at coordinate 51,267,435 of NC_140969.1, forward strand.
TAGGGGGTTAGTCAAATTTACAAAATGGAGGTCGTTTTGTTGTTGGTGGGGAAGTAGGCTCGAAACCCGTTTGGAGGGGTGCAGGAGCCCTGTTGACGGGCTGGGAGCATGGCTGCGAAAGGTGAGTATCGCTGAGTGGGTACCCCGGGCACCAGGCTAGTCGGCCGTGGTAGGCCAAGGGCCCATGGGGGGCCGGGATAGCGTAGTGGGCACGGGTGCGCCTGCTTGGTGCGGGGGCCCGGGGCGCCATTAGCCGCATGGGCAGTGTTGTGGGCACGGGTGACCCTCGGAAAAGGGCCTGGGAAGCCAGCCTGCCACGTGTGCATTTCAGGGGAGGTGCCATGGGGGGCACTCCCCGGTGTTAGGGAGCTGGTAGGCTCGGAGGCAGTGTAGTGCCCGGGGGTGCCATAGCGGGAGATTCGGCAGAGGGTCGTACCTGCCAAAGGGAGCCACGTGTCCCAGCCATGAGACCGTGTGAGGGCACGGAGAGAAAATTGGGGGGGCGAAGCCCGAAATTGTGAGGACACCAACACAGGCGACGGGAATCTGGGTTGTTAGAACCAATAGTTTAAGCGAGAGGCGCTTGTTGAAAGCCCCGGGGTAGTTTAACAGTTAAATGATTAGGATAGATTAGGAGATGTACCCCTCCGCACCATCCATCCCCTCGCTGTCGTTGTGGGCCGCTGGACCCACTTTGCTTATCGATCGCTGAACTCTGGGGAGGCCATCCTGAGGCTTCGTTGGGCCTCGACACAGGACGCTAGCTCTCCCTTATTCCCCTCCGGGAAGGGAACGCAGGGGTTGGGAGTAGGCTAGGTGACAGGATAGGTTAGCCGAACAAAGACGATAAAGGGGGTTAGGGGACGATTTATAGTGGGGAAGTAAAAAAAAACAAAAAAATAAGTTGGGGCTAAATTGGGGTTTGACAAATTAAGGGAGTGGGTATAGACAGTGACAGGCAAAGGCGATAGGTTGGGAGGGAGACCGTAGGGTAGGTCCGAGCCCGCCTTCCGAGTGGCCAGCACCACCGCACTCCCTCCACCAACCTCCACTGAACGGCAAAGGCTGGCCAGCTTCATCGGCTGGCTGTTTTTCTTCAAGGCCTGTGCCGGCCCACTTCATCGGCAGCTGTTGTGTTGCTGCAAGGCCTGTGCCGGCCGGATCGTCTGCAGCTGTTTTCTGCAAGGCCTGTGCCGGCCAGTTCAGTGTTTGCCTGCAGCGGCCTTCTTCTGCGGGCTGTGTTTGCCTGCTGCCTTTGCCATGCCATGCCCACTGCCCCTGTTCACCAGCCCCCGTTCAATTTTGCTCTGCCCCCCCCCTGTTCATTGCCATGTGCACCAGGATCAAGGCAACAGTTTGCAAGCTGCGAGAACTGCCCTGTTGGCAGCTACAACACGGGCCTGCAGTGGCGGCCCATGCACCATGTTTGTGTCCATCCATCCATCCGTTGTGTTCATTGCGTGTGCCACTTGAGCTGGCACGGAGACTACGTTTGTGCAGCCCATGCACCGTTGTGGTTCACTGCGTTCAGTTCAAAAGGGAAGGCCTTGGACTGCGTGTGAGCAGCCGGCCACGTTCCCTGTCACCTGCATTGTTTGAGCCAGAGACTGCATGCGGGCAGCCTGGCTCCCTGCTAACTGCTTTCTTTTTGCAGAGTTCATTGATCCTGGGCCATGGTTTAGTGTAAAATTTGTAAGTTAAGGTTAAGATGTACTGTAAATATGAGTGCGCCCCCGGCATGTCTGTCTTAGCGCCGGCAATTTTATTTAAGTCGTCCGTGTGAGTGAGTTTGTTTAGGTAGTTACTCAGCCCTCAGGTTATTTATTTTGGGGACACGAATACCATGAATGTCGCACTCAGGGATCCGTAGGTAAAATGTACTAGGGGAAAACTACACATGAAGGCACACGAAAATTTGACGACTCGGGACGAGTCTGTAAAAAGGGGAGGGGGTAGTGTTGTGGTTGACGAAATTCGCAAACCACCATTCAGGTCCCTGAGGTGAGATATCTCTGTAAGTATATGTGTAGTTAGGCCCAAACCCGTTGTTTAGAGGGAATAAATGTCATTCACTCGGGCTGCGACCCTTCAGGATAGCCGTTTTTCTTTTACTATCTTTATTTTGGACCAGCCGCCATTACTACCACCACCAACCACGTCTCAACAGCCATCACACAACAACCACCAACCGCAGCGCCGCTTCACAACAACAGCCACGACCTTTACCGTCACAACTCGCCCTCGCAACCATCGCATCACCACTATTCCCGCGCCACTTGTGGGCACCGATACTGGACTCGTGCAGGGCGCGCACCGAGCAGCGGGTGCAGAGGCACGGCCTTTCCGAAGAAAACGGATCAAAAACGACTCGCCCACTTCTGTTCCGTCCTATCGGCGAGCTGGGGCGATTTGGCCCCGCCTCCAGGTACGTTGGAGTGTGGTCGCCATATGCAAATTCATGGATCAAAAAGCATTCACGCCCACTTTTCCTCGGTCCAATGGGGAGCCAGTTAGAGGTGAAGGGTCGGAGGGAAAGGCTCAAAGGTGAAGGAGCGAGGCCACGGGGAATATAAACGGCTGCGTTCGTCAGTCAAGGCAGTTCGCAGTTGGGAGTTGTCGGTGGAGCTGGGAAGAAGTGGTAGTAGTCAGAGTGAAGAGGACGGAGCTGTGGAGAGGTGGCGGCGGCGAAGGCGGTCGAGGGGGTGCTCGTGTCGGAGTCGGGGAGCTGCGGAGGGAGAGGCCGGCGGCGCGATCGAGGTCGTGGTGGAGACGCTCGTCGCGGGACCCGAGACAGGGAGATATCGTCCTTCCCCCGAGCATCAACAACCCCCTCCTGTTTCCCCCCGCGCTGAGATAGTGCGAGAAGGGGGCCCCATCCCCACCCCATACCAGGCAGTCCCAGCGAGGCCCGCGGAGTCGGGGCGCCAGCGCCATTTCGCGGCTCATCACCAGATGGGTAGGCCCGACGCGCTCTCGGCCCCAGGCCCGCCTCATCCTTGAGGGTGGTCCTTTTCTTTTGCTTTGGGTATATGTGTTGTCGGCGCCGTCTGTGAAGTAAAACTGCATAAGTGTTGCCGTGTGCTCGCGTAGTCGGTAATAGATCTGCATTGTGTTTCTCTTTTATATTTGCTTTTTGTGTAATATTGTGTTTCTTCTTCTTTTACATTTGCTTTTGGTGTAATTGTATATGTGTGCTTTCCGTTCATCGTGAAATAAATGTGCTTTATGTTGAACTGTTTTCCCGCTTCGCTTCGTCTTTTCCTCTATTGAATCTCCATCTTACTTCACGTAAAGGGTTCGTCGTGGGCTAAAACGCCCGATAATTAATCGAACCGTCGAGGCCGACGATAACACCGCTCGGTTATCCCGATAGTACGGAACGGGTCGCTTAAAGTGGCCCGTGTCCGAAGTCGACCTGCGGCGAGGTGCGATCGCCCGGTCTACCCTCCGTGTGGGTACTTAGGTATGTCGAATTTGGCGAGCAACCCTATCCCACGCGGGGGGCCGATTGGCACGATCGTGGTGAGGCCGAAAGGTCCACCCGTGACGAGTTCCCGGCGTTAGTCCGAGAGGGTCACGATGGGATTGTCCGTCCGGTGGGCGACGTTCCGCGATTCGAGTTACGTGGCCGTTCGCACGCCGGCGGGCGCGAATCCCCAACAATATATATGTGTATATGTATATATATATATATATATATATATATATATATATATATATATGTGTATATGTATATATATATATATATATACATATACACATATATATATATATATGTATATATATATATATATATATATATATATATATATATATATATATATATATATATATATATATATATATATATATGTGTATATGTATATATATATATATATATATATATATATATATATATATATATATATATATATATATATATATATATGTATATATTGTTGCGGATTCACGCCCGCCGGCGTGCGGACGGCCACGTAACTCGAAGCGCGGCACGTCGCCCACCGGACGGACAATCCAGTCGTGACCCTCTCGGACTAACGCCGGGAACTAGTCACGGGTGGACCTTTCGGTCTCACCACGATCGTGCCAATCGGCCCCCGCGTGGGATAGGGTTGCTCGCCAAATTCGACCTACCTAAGTACCCACACGGAGGGTACACCGGGCGATCGCACCTCGCCGCAGGTCGACTTCGGACACGGGCCACTTTAAGCGACCCGTTCCGTACTATCGGGATAACCGAGCAGTGTTATTCGTCGGCCTCGACGGTTCGATTAATTATCGGGCGTTTTAGCCCACGACCAAACCTTTACGTGCAGCAAGATGGAGATTCAATGAAAGAAAAGACGAAGCGAAGCGGGAAAACAGTTCAACATAACTCACATTTATTTCGCGATGAACGGGAAGCACACATATACAATTACACCAAAAGCACATGTAAAAGGAGAAGAAACACAATATTACACAAAAAGCAAATATAAAAGAGAAACACAATGCAGAGCTATCCGACTACCGAGCACACGGCAACACTTATACAATTTTACTTCACAGACGGCGCCGACAACACAGATACCCAAAGCAAAAGAAAAGAGAACCACCCTCCAGGATGAGGGGGTAGGCGGGCCTGGGGCCGAGACCGTGTCGGGCCTACCCGTCTGATGATGAGACGCGAAGTGGCGGTGGTGCCTCAACTCCGCGGGCCTCGCGGACAGTGTCTGGTAGGGGGTGGGAAGGGGGCCCCCTTTTGTCGCACTATCTCAGCGCGGGGGGAAACAGGAAGGGGTTGCTGATGCTCGGGGAAAGGAGGATATAATCCTGTCTCGGGTCCCGCGACGAGCGTCTCCACCACGACCTCGGTCGCGCCGCCGGCCTCTCCCTCCGCAGTTCCCCGAATCCGACGCGAGCACCCCCTCAACCGCCTTCGCCGCCGCCGCCTCTCCACAGCTTCGTCCGATCGCCCTCTCCGTCTCCTCACTTGACTCGTCCCAACTCTTCACTGGCTCCGCGAACTCCCAACTGCGAACTGCCCTCTCGACTGACGAACGCAGTCGTTTTTATAAGCCCCGTGGCTTCGCTCTTTCATCTTTGACCCTCTGCCTCCGACCTTTCACCTCGCTCCCCATTGGCCCGAGGAAAAGTGGGCGTGAATGCTTTTTGATCCATGAATTTGCATATGGCGACCGCCCTCCAACGCCCTGGAGGCGGGGCCAAATCGCCCGTCGCTCACCGATTGGACGGAACAAAAGTGGGCGTGAGTCGTTTTTGATCCGTTTTTCTGCGGAAAGTCCGTGATGTTTTTGAACACGCTGCTCGGTGCGCGCCCTGCACGAGTCCAGCATCGGTGCCCACGAGTGGCGCGAGATGACGGTGATGCGATGGTGGCGAGTTGTGACGGTAAAGGTCGTGGCGGTTGTGGTGAAGCGGCGTTGTGGTTGATGGTTGTTGTTGTGATGGCCGCGTTGTGGTTGGTGGTTGTTGTGTGATGGCTGTTGAGACGTGGTTGGTGGTGGTAATAATGGCGGCTGGTCCAAAATAAAGATAGTAAAAGAAAAACGGCTATCCTGAAGAGTCGCAGCCCTCATGAATGACATTTATTCCCTCTAGACAACGGGTTTGGGCCTAACTACACATATACTGACCGAGATATCTCACCTAAGGGACCTGAATGGTGGATTGCGAATTTGGTCAACCACAACACTACCCCCTCCCCTTTTTACAGACTCGTCCCGAGTCGTCAAATTTTTGTGTGCCATCATGTGTAGTTTTCCCCTAGTACATTTTACCTACGGATCCCTGAGTGCGACATTCATGGTATTCGTGTCCCCAAAATAAATAACCTAAGGGCTGAGTAACTACCCAAACAAACTCACTCACATGGACGACTTAAATAAAATTGCCGGCGCTAGGACAGACATGCCGGGGGCGCACTCATATTTGCAGTACATCTTAACCTTAACTTACAAATTTTACACTAAACCATGGCCCAGGATCAATGAACTCTGCAAAAAGAAAGCAGTTAGCAGGGAGCCAGGCTGCTCGCATGCAGTCTCTGGCTCAAACAATGCAGGTGACAGGGAACGTCGCCGGCTGCTCACACGCAGTCCAAGGCCTTCCCTTTTGAACTGAACGCAGTGAACCACAACGGTGCATGGGCTGCACAAACGTAGTCTCCGTGCCAGCTCAAGTGGCACACGCAATGAACACAACGAATGGATGGATGAATGGTTTGAACTGAACGCAGTGAACCACAACGGTGCATGGGCTGCACAAATGCAGTCTCCGTGCCAGCTCAAGTGGCACACGCAATGAACACAACGAATGGATGGACGAACACAAACACGGTGCACGGGCCGCCACTGCAGGCCCGTGTTGTAGCTGCCAACAGGGCAGTTCTTGCAGCTTGCAAACTGTTGCCTTGATCCTGGCGCACATGGAAATGAACAGGGGGGGGGGGTCAAAGCAAAAATTGAACGGGGCTGGTGAACGTGGGCAGTGGGCATGGCATGGCAAAGGCAGCAGGCAAACACAGCCCGCAGAAGAAGGCCGCCGCAGGCAAACACAGCCGGCAGATGAACTGGCCGGCACAGGCCTTGAAGTACCACAGCTGCAGACGATCCGGCCGGCACAGGCCTTGCAGCACAGCAGCTGCAGACGATCCAGCCGGCACTGGCCTTGCAGCAAAACAACAGCTGCCGATGAAGTGGGCCGGCCCTTGCCTTGCAGCAACGCAGCCAGCAGATGAAGCTGGCCAGCCTTCGCCGTTCAGTGGAGGTTGGTGGACGGAGTGCGGTGGTGCTGGCCACTCGGAAGGCGGGCTCGGACCTACCCTACGGTCTCCCTCCCAACCTATCGCCTTTGCCTGTCATTGTCAATACCCACTCCCTTAATTTGTCAAACCCCAATTTAGCCCCAACTTATTTTTACTTCCCCACTATAAATCGTCCCCTAACCCCCTTTCCTGTCCTTGTTCGGCTAACCTATCCTGTCACCTAGCCTCCTCCCAACCCCTACGTTCCCTTCCCGGAGGGGAACAAGGGAGAGCTAGCGTCCTGTGTCGAGGCCCAACGAAGCTTCAGAATGGCCTCCCCAGAGTTCAGCGATCTATAACACAAAGTTGGTCCAGCGGCCCACAACGAGAGCGAGGGGATGGATGGTGCGGAGGGGTAAATCTCCTAATCTACCCTAACCATTAACTCTTAAACTACCCCGGGGCTTCAACAAGCGCCTCTCGCTTAAACTATTGGTTCTAACAACCCAGATTCCCGTCGCCTGTGTTGGTGTCCTCACAATTTCGGGCCTCGCCCCCCTCGCCCCCCACGTGGGGGCCTCGTGCGTTGCACAGCACGGACCTCGTGCTCACTGCTGGGTGAACCCGGCACGGTCCCCGAAACAACTACAGCCGCTACTCGGCTTTCTTTCCTCACATGTCGCCGTCGTCGCCATTCGACACACGCACTCCCGCGTGTTACGACGCTAACACACCTCACCATTAAACTCACACCGGGAGACGCGGCTGCATGTTCACACATGCCCACCGACATCTCCCTTACATACCGCTCTCTCACACACACGGTCTCCCTTGCACTCGGACGTTCACTCACGCATGCCATCTCCCTCGCACACATGGCTCCACTCACTCACGGCCTTCCACTCACTCGTGCCATTTCCCTCACACAAACCATACCACTCACACACGCGGGGGCACTCGCCCGCGGTGCCTCACTCATACTGGCCGTTTCACTCACACACACGGCCTCTTCCACTTGCGGTGCCCCTTTTACACATGGCGTGCTGGGAAGCACGTACTCCGGCACAATCGCCACCACACCACTCACACACGGGGTCGCTTCCACACACGGGGACGCACTCACACCTTGCACCACACACACAGGGACAACCACACTGGGGATTCGTGTCCTCACAAGGGTCTCCGGGCCTCTATACCCCCCAAGCTCTCCGTGCACCTGTCCACAGCACTCCTCCCCTCGACCTCGCTCGACACGACCGAACCCACATGGTCGTGACTCGCCTCAAGGGGGCATACTCCCTCCCCTCGTTCCTGGAGGAGGCTATCCCGCTGCTCGCACCGGGTCCCTACTCGCTCCGCGAGCTCAACCTCATCGTCCTCCACTACCTCTGTGTGTGTGTGTGCGTCTCTAACCCCGTCATTATCATGCAGTCTCTCCTCTATCGTTCCCATCTCCCGTGTCTCTATACATTTATTCGTTTCTGTTGTCCCCTCGTGTCAATTAGTCTCTGCTTCTTTCTGGCGTCTTTCCCTTATCTTTATGTAGGTCAACCTTGCTTTCTCCTTAAGTCGCTCCCGTCCTTCGCTGTTTTTCACTCCTTGCTCTTTCACGATCTCCGCGTACCTCATCCTTGCTTTCCGTCTTAATTGTTCTTTTCTCTCCCTCCCAATTACTTTCACCTCGTCTCTTGTCTCCCGAATTATTTTCTCCTTACCTGCCTCCACCGCGGGCCCAACAGCCGTTGCACTCCCTCCCAGCTCGTTCGCTCCCACACGTGGCGTCGCCATTTTAAGCTCCCCGGTGACTGCCTTCATGCCCGCCTGCAGGCTTCGGCCCATGTTCTGCGTCTCACCCCGCAGCTTTTTCATTTCTTCCTTCATGTTTGTTTCCATTTCGTTCATTTGCTTGTTCATGCTTTTTATTTCGTTTGTGTTTGTATCCATCTTTTCGTTCATGCCTTTTATTTCGTTTTTCATTTCATTTGTGTTTGCATCCATCTTTGCGAGCATGGCGAATAGCTGGGCCATGTCGGGTGCGCTTGGGTGAGCCGTTTCGGCAAGGATCGGGGGGTTTTGGTGGAGAGGGGGAGGGGAGGTGTCATACACCGCGGCCGCCGCCGCACCTATTTCGGGCTCTGGGTTCAGTTGGGGGAGTTCGTGTTCCTGCACAACCAACATTTCCTGCACGGGGTTTCCATCCTGGACCATGGATTATACACATTCTACATCCATTTCTAATACCCCCGGCACCCGCTCGCCTTGAGACGCCATCTTATTTCTCGTAAAGGGTTAATTTAACTCACTCGTAATTTGGAGGCAATCGGGGGTCGCTCCTCTCACCCCTGGACCGATTCCCGTGAATTTAGCTGGAGACAGGAGAGCCCGTTTTCCCGTTCTCCGATACCAGTGCCGCGAGGAGGGCGATGAGTTTATATCGCACGACCTGACACCAGTGTTGCGGATTCGCGCCCGCCGGCGTGCGAACGGCCACGTAACTCGAATCGCGACACGTCGCCCACCGGACGGACAATCCCGTCGTGACCCTCTCGGACTAACGCCGGGAACTAGTCACGGGTGGGCCTTTCGGCCTCACCACGATCGTGCCAATCGGCCCCCCGCGTGGGATAGGGTTGCTCGCCAAATTCGACCTACCTAAGTACCCACACGGAGGGTAGACCGGGCGATCGCACCTCGCCGCAGGTCGACTTCGGACCCGGGCCACTTTAAGCGACCCGTTCCGTACTATCGGGATAACCGAGTGGTGTTATCGTCAACCTGGACGGTTCGATTAATTATCGGGCGTTTTAGCCCATGACCAACCCTTTACGTGAAGTAAGATGGAGATTCAAT
>NC_140969.1:51282029-51294529 GCF_056783735.1 Eptatretus burgeri
TAACCAGTGAAACACTGCACAGATGTTCATCCTTTTCTTTGCGTTTTATAAACTGCATATACATATATAAATATATATATATATATATATATATATATATATATATATATATATATATATATATATATATATATATATATATATATATATATATATATATATATATATATATATATATATATATATATATATATATATATATATATATATATATATATATATATATATATATATATATATATATATATATATATATATATATGTATATATATATATATATATATGTATATATATATATATATATATATATATATATATATATATATATATATATATATATATATATATATATATATATATATAGTGTTACGTTTGAGGGGGGGGTATGCATTCAAAGGGTAATTAGGATGTTTAATTAGGTATGCCATGCTGTTCGAGTTTACCAGGATCTCGATGTAATAAGTAGTAATTCAGTGGTGATAAGTTGTCTAGTAAATGTTCATTTCTTCAAGGGGGAAATGATAAATGTCACGTAATTAGATAGGGACACGGGATAGGGTAAGTGTGTCTGCGTAAACCCCTTTTGGTATTCTCTGGAGACTGGCCGTGACGTCACAGTATAGTGCAGCGGATGACTCCGCCCCGTGATCACGATTGGCAGAAGGCGACGGCAGTGGGCCAATAAACGGCTCGATTGGAGGTGACGAGGGCAGAAGGATAAAAAGGTTCTGTTCGGGGTCCAAAAGGAAGAAGAAGAAGATTACAACCAGAACGCTTGTGTTTTTTTTGATGTGGAACCTGGGCTGGCAGAGAGCGTCCTGGTTGCTGTGCTGAGTTGATCGTGCCTGGGAGCCTTGCCGAGCCTCGTGCCTCGCTTTGGTTGGCTCTAGGGTTCTGCTGACTCGGAATACGGGGTCGGGCGGCGGGTGGACCTGCCTCCCTCTCCTGCTCGCGGCTTGGCGCGGGAGCTGGTTCCCTGGCGGCTGTGGGCGAACTTGGGCCAGGACCAGGAGGTTGACAGAACCGCGGTTTCTCCTGCCCCCCCCCCCCCTGGCGAGAGCAAGGCCGGCTCGTCCGGCGCCGATCCAGGGACAGTTGCGTCCACACCACGGTCCAGCCTGACCACCAGAGATAGCTACGTTTTGTGTGTGTGTTTATGTGTGTGTTTATGTGTGTGTGTGTGTGTGTGTGTGTGTGTGTGTGTGTGTGTGTGTGTGTGTGTGTGTGTGTGTGTGTGTGTGTGTGTGTGTCTGCTTGGCGCCTTAGAGGGATTGAGAACTGTATATTCATTGGAATTGTCTGTGTTTTTCCCCACGCCCGATCCTACACCATCCCGTCGAATCGCCCCGGATCCCTCTTCTTGCCGAGTCTTGTTATTTCTGGTCAGTGGTAAAAAAACGAATAAACATCATCAACTCAGTGAAAAGTGACTCGTGCCACCTTCCTCGTCCCGTGTACGGTAGAGCGATTAAAACCGCCGTCTTTGGGTTATATAAAAATAAATCGCCTCCATCGTTTCGGCTCATTCTACGTTGGCGGGACTGTTCAAGTCCCGTGGACGTCACATTGGTGTCAGAAGTGGGATGTTCGAACCCCTCTAAATTATATACCAGGATTAAAATCTCGCCACGAATTGGAATATAAAATTATTACAGAAAAGCGCGCGAACGCGGGAAAATTTTGGCGGGATTTTTCAAATTTAAATTAATTGGCGGCAAACGGGACTTCTGCACCATGGCGGATGTGCAGATTTTTGAGGAGGAAGGCCACGTGTCTGGCAGCGAGTCGGGGGAAGAGGGGAGAGACGGGGGTAGGGTTGGAACCTCCCCCATTCCGAGCGTGGACCGTGCTTCATCGCCCGTAACGGAGCCGGCAGCGCCGGAAACCGGCGCGATGACGATCTGGACAATGTTGGAACGTTTAATGAGTGCAATTACAGCATAGGGGGCAAAAATGATGGCACTGGGGGCACAAATTGAAAATCAGTTCGTGACACAGAGGGCAGAAATGACAGATCAATTGAGGGTAATGGGGGTACAGTTGGGTGCACGGATTGATTTAATGAGGGATTAATTGGGGGAAAAGATGGAGAAAATGAAAACTGAGATGCAGGAGTGTGTGGATGTTAAATTGGGAGAAATACAAAGTAAATTCGAGGATAGATTGGAGGAAACAAAGCTAGAAATTACATTGGAGGGGGAAAATATACGGAAAAAATTGGTAGATAAAATTGATGCAACGAACATTTGGGTTGATAAAGTGGATGAAAGCCTGGAACGTCATCGTGCCTGTGTGGATGCTCATATGCGGCTGCAAGTTGAAGAGTGGGGAGAGCTGAGGAAGCAAGGGATGAATTTGGCTGAGGAGGTAAAATGATTGGAGGCTCGTTTGGACGAACAAGATAGAATTATGAGCCAAGATGAAGTCTTGGATAAAGGCCTGGTAGAGCCGTCTTTTGTAAGTAGAGTGTCCGGGTTGGTTGAGGAGCAGCTACAAACTCGCGACGGAGCCTTGGAGGAGGTTGTGTGGGCCCAGAAGATCCTGCGGGAAGAGGTGAATCGGTCCATTCAACGTTTGGAATAGGAGGCAAAATTGACCCATGAGACCCTCACCACAAAACATCTTTGGCCACAGCGGGCTCCGAAATTGGATACGCAGCCACAAGGGTGTTTGATCCTTGGGCTGGATTCGGACAAGGGAGAAACTGAGAAGCGGGCCACCGTAAAAGTGATCCCCCTGGTAAATTTTGACGGGTCAGGGAGCGTTGAAGCTTTTCTGACGCAATTTGAGTGCATTTCCCGACTAAACGGGTGGAATGAGCGGGAACGTACAGGGAATTTGGTGGCAACGTTGCGGGGACCAGCCGCAGATGTGTTAAACGTGATCGCGGAGGGGATGTTGACCAGCTCCCACATTTGCGAGGCGTTGAGCCGTCGGTTTGGGTTCGCGGCAAACTGTGATCTGGTGCGGGCCCAGCTCCAGCACCGCAGATTAAAGCCAGGTGAGACAGTGCAGGAGCTGGCACAGGACATTTACCAATCAGTCAGGATCGCGTATCGGGACCTTACAGTGGAGGCGTGGGACAGACTGGCACTCGAGAAAGTTTTAGCTGCTCTTCCTAACCCTGAGGTCCGAGCGCTAGTGGAGTTACAGGATCCACCCACCGTTCACCGAGCGGCCGAGTGCGCGGCCAGGCTGGCCTCGTGGAGTCGGCCGGGTCGGATTCCAGAGAGGCCATCGGTGACGATCCGACAGGCGGAGATCCAGGATCAGGGAGGGGGGCTGGGAGAAATTGGCATTACCCAAATGTTCAGGAAATTTGCCAGAAACTGTCAAGTTTGATAAGGGGTAATTCGGTAGTTGGTGCGCCAAAGCGGCGTGGTCCAGCCCAGCCAATAGAGCAATTTGATTATGGCCGAGGGGTCCGGAACCAGAAGAGACATTTCACCGATACTCACGGGGGCCTTTTATGGGGAGTTGTTTCCGGTGCGGGCGAAGAGGACACATGCAGCGATATTGCCGGTACCCGGCGATGGAGGGACCCTCCAATAGACTTTTAGACTCGGAGAGGGTGAATCCTCCTGCTGAACCGCCAGGTCTATCCGAGATGCCCTTTCATAGGTCGGGTCCGGAGATCACTGTCGGGGGTCGGGGAGACTAGATTGGGCTGAGCATATAGGGCCATGCTCGGCTGCTGAGATAGTGGCGAAGTGCCTCCTTTGGTTTAAAAAAAAAAATTAATTGTGGGAAAATTGGCATGGGTTTATGAGTTCTGCTGGGTTTTAGAGTGACAATCGGGACAGTGGGTAATTGGAAACAAAGCGGGCACGAGTGGCTGTCCAATGGCTGGTGCGTGGATCGGGTAAGAAGTGCTGTGTGAGTTGTTTTAAGTGAAGAAGTGAAATGTATGGTGCACACATTGTTTTTTTATTGGGCATGGTGTGGTTACAGGGAAGGTCATGGTCGGTGAAGTGTTAGAAATGCAGGTGTCACATGTAAGGCCGATGGGGTGGGGGAGTCATGTGGGTTTTGTGGGTGGGGATGATGTGCTTGTCCACAGGGATTGCTGAGGCTCACGGTGAGCGTGAATTGCGACCCCCTTCAAGGAGATTCACCACCTGGTTGCTAATGGTGACAGTGTCTGGAGGCAACTGGGAGAGGGTCTGGTTGGGCGACCAAGGCGGGTAGGACCTTGGCGACCCAGGAAGGCCAGAGGAGCCAGTGAGACCCCTTCCAGAGTGTTGTACGGGATTAGAGCTGATGGCTACCAGGGGGGAGGGAATCAAAGGGAGCGGGGAGGAGAAGCGTCCGGGTTGGACTAAAGCTTACCTGTGGGCATGGTTGCACCTGAGATGCCCCCATCATCTTGTGGTAACCCACCCCACGGCCATGATGGGATTCAGCCTGCATGATTAAAATGAGGACCATGACCTAGAAATGTGATGATGACCATGGTGTGAGTGTTGTGAAGATGTGTGAGTCCCACCCGATCCCGCACAACTTAACAGGTGCAGCAAGGGCATGATGTCCGCATAATTTTGGGGCAAGCAAATTTGAAAATTGGCTCCCCAGGTAATGCTGGGTCTATTGGCATCCACTGGGGGAGGCGGTCAAGTGTAAATATTCTGTGAATAGTGTCGTTAAGGCTTCGAGTAGGAATATAAAGTATCAGTGTTGTGTTTTTGTGGAACCTTTGTTTCCCCTCCCCAGATCACTGGAAGAGTGCTGGGCAAGAGCGATGATCTGGAGGATGGAGTGCAACTTCGCTCAGTGCTCTCATGAAATAAAAAAAAATAAAAAAAACGAATGATTGTTTAGGCGAGGATAAGGCCATAAGGGGGTAGTACATTAAGCAGGATAGGTAAGTTCGCTGCGACTCGCTGCCCATTGCCCCTCCTACTTTATTTCGTTAGGTTAATTAGGTGTGAGTCAGTAAGTGTTAAGGCTGGTACGGTAGCGCCTGTGATATACCTTGCAGGAGCTGCGGTACCAGAGGAGGGGGCAGTGTTACGTTTGAGGGGGGGGTATGCATTCAAAGGGTAATTAGGATGTTTAATTAGGTATGCCATGCTGTTCGAGTTTACCAGGATCTCGATGTAATAAGTAGTAATTCAGTGGTGATAAGTTGTCTAGTAAATGTTCATTTCTTCAAGGGGGAAATGATAAATGTCACGTAATTAGATAGGGACACGGGATAGGGTAAGTGTGTCTGCGTAAACCCCTTTTGGTATTCTCTGGAGACTGGCCGTGACGTCACAGTACAGCGCAGCGGATGGCTCCGCCCCGTGATCACGATTGGCAGAAGGCGACGGCGGTGGGCCAATAAACGGCTCGATTGGAGGTGACGAGGGCTGAAGGATAAAAAGGTTCTGTTCGGGGTCCAAAAGGAAGAAGAAGAAGATTACAACCAGAACGCTCGTGCTTTTTTGGTGTGGAACCTGTGCTGGCAGAGAGCATCCTGGTTGCTGTGCTGAGTTGATCATGCTCTTGATCGTGCCTGGGAGCCTTGCCGAGCCTCGTGCCTCACTTTGGTTGGCTCTAGGGTTCTGCTGACTCGGAATACGGGGTCGGGCGGCGGGTGGACCTGCCTCCCTCTCCTGCTCGCGGCTTGGCGCGGGAGCTGGTTCCCTGGCGGCTGTGGGCGAACTTGGGCCAGGACCAGGAGGTCGACAGAACCGCGGTTTCTCCTGCCCCCCCCCGGCGAGAGCAAGGCCGGCTCGTCCGGCGCCGATCCAGGGACAGTTGCGTCCACACCACGGTCCAGCCTGACCACCAGAGATAGCTACGTTTTGTGTGTGTGTGTGTCTGCTTGGCGCCTTAGAGGGATTGAGAACTGTATATTCATTGGAATTGTCTGTGTTTTTCCCCACGCCCGATCCTACACCATCCCGTCGAATCGCCCCGGATCCCTCTTCTTGCCAAGTCTTGTTATTTCTGCTCAGTGGTAAAAAAAAGAATAAACATCATCAACTCAGTGAAAAGTGACTCGTGCCACCTTCCTCGTCCCGTTTGCGGTAGAGCGATTAAAACCGCCGTCTTTGGGTTATATAAAAATAAATCTCCTCCATCGTTTCGGCTCATTCTACGTTGGCGGGACTGTTCAAGTCCCGTGGACGTCACAATATATATATGTATATATATATATATGTATATGTATATGTATATATATATATGTATATATATATATGTATATATATATATATGTATATATATATATATATATATATATATATATGTATATATATATATATATATATATATATATATATATATATATATGTATATATATATATATATATATATATATATATATATATATATATATATATATATATATATATATATATATATATATATATATATATATGTTGTTGCGGATTCGCGCCCGCCGGCGTGCGAGCGGCCACGTAACTCGAATCGCGGAACGTCGCCCACCGGACGGACAATCCCGTCGTGACCCTCTCGGATTAACGCCGGGAACTAGTCACGGGTGGGCCTTTCGGCCTCAGCACGATCGTGCCAATCGGCCCCCCCGCGTGGGATAGGGTTGTTCGCCAAATTCGACGTACCTAAGTACCCACACGGAGGGTAGACCGGGCGATCGCACCTCGCCGCAGGTCGACTTCGGACACGGGCCACTTTAAGCGACCCCTTCCGTACTATCGGGATAACCGAGCGGTGTTATCGTCAACCTCGACGGTTCCGATTAATTATCGGGCGTATTTAGCCCACGACCAACCCTTTACGTGAAGTAAGATGGAGATTCAATAAAAGAAAAGACGAAGCGAAATGGGAAAGACAGTTCAACATAAAGCACATTTATTCCGTGGCAAACGGAAAGCACACATATACAATTACCACAATTATGCACCAAAAGCAAATGTAAAAGTAACACAACAATTATGCACAAAAAGCAAATGTAAAAGTAACACAACAATTATGCACAAAAAGCAAATGTAAAAGAGAAACACAATGCAGATCTACTACCGACTACGCGAGCACACGGCAACACTTACACAGTTTTACTTCACAGACGGCGCCGACAACACATATACTCCAAAGCAAAAGAAAAAGGGGCCACCCTCATCGACAAGGGGGCAGACGGGCCTGGGGCCGAGACCGCGTCGAGCCTACCCGTCTGGTGATGAGCCGCAAAATGGCGGCGGCGCCCCGACTCCACGGGCCTCGCTAGCACTGCCTGGAATGGGGTGGGAACGGGGCCCCCTTCTCACACTATCTCAGCGTGGGGGGAAACAGGGGGGGTTGTTGATGCTCGGGGGAAGGAGGATATCTGGCTGGCTTGGGTCCCGCGACGAGCGACGCCACTGCGACCTTTGACCGCGTTACCGGCCTCCCCTCTCCGCAGCTCCCCGACTCTGACACGAGCACCGACATCCACAAAGCTTCTTGGCTTCTCCAGACTCTCTGGACCCCGACAGACACTCTCTCGACTGATTTCGCCGCCGCCACAACTCTCCAACTCTTTTCTCTTCTCAACTCTTCCCAACTGCCCAACTCTTCAACTCTTCCCAACTGCATCGATTCGCTCCGCGCTCGGCGCTTAAAAGTCCGACAGGAGAAATCACATGCAGATTTTTGGATCAGGAACGGCTCGGGGGCGGAGCCACGCTCCCCATTGGACAGAGGAAAAGTGGGCGTGAATCATTCTTGATCCGCGAATCTGCATATAGCGATTATACTCCGACGCGCCTGGAGGCGGGGCCAAATCGCCCCACGCTCGCTGATAGGACGGAACAGAAGTGGGCGTGAATCATTCTTGATCCGATTTCTCGGAAAGGCCGCTTTTTGCACCCGCTGCTCGGTGCGCGCCCTGTACGAGTCCAGGATCGGTGCCCACAAGCGGCGCGGGAATGGCGGTGATGCGATGGTTGCGAGAGCGAGATGTGACGGTAAAGGTCGTGGCTGTTGGCGTTGTTGTTGTTGTTGTTGTTGTTGTGAAGCGGCGTTGCGGTTGGTGGTTGTTGTGTGATGGCTGTTGAGACGTGGTTGGTGGTGGTTGTGGTGCTAGTAATGGCGGTTGGTCCAAAATAAAGATAGTAAAAGAAAAACGGCTATCTAAAAGGGTCGCAGCCCGAATGAATGACATTTATTCCCTTTAAACAACGGGTTTGGGATAACTACACATATACTTACAGAGATATCTCACCTACGGGACCTGAATGGTGGTTTGCGAATTTCGTCAACCACAACACTACCCCCTCCCCTTTTTACAGACTCGTCCCGAGTCGTCAAATTTTCGTGTGCCATCATGTGTAGTTCTCCCCTAGTACATTTTACCTACGGATCCCTGAGTGCGACATTCATGGTATTCGTGTCCCCAAAATAAATAACCTGAGGGCTGAGTAACTACCTAAACAAACTCACTCACACAGACGACTTAAATAAAATTGCCGGTGCGAAGACAGACATGCCGGGGGCGCACTCATATGTACAGTACATCTTAACCTTAACTTACAAATTTTACACTAAACCATGGCCCAGGATCAATGGTCTCTGCAAAAAGAAAGCAGTTAGCAGGGAGCCAGGCTGCTCGCATGCAGTCTCTGGCTCAAACAATGCAGGTGACAGGGAACTTGGTCGGCTGCTCACACGCAGTCCAAGGCCTTCCCTTTTGAACTGAACGCAGTGAACCACAACGGTGCATGGGCTGCACAAACGCAGTCTCTGTGCCAGCTCAAGTGGCACACGCAATGAACACAATGAATGAATGGATGAATGGATGGACGCAAACACAGTGCACGGGCCGCCACTGCAGGCCCGTGTTGTAGCTGCCAACAGGGCAGTTCTCGCAGCTTGCAAACTGTTGCCTTGATCCTGGCGCACATGGAAATTAACAGGGGGGGGGGCAAAGCAAAAATTGAACGGGGCTGGTGAACAGGGGCAGTGGGCATGGCACAGCAAAGGCAGCAGGCAAACACAGCCTGCAGAACCAGGCCGCTGCAGGCAAGCACAGCCGGCAGACGAACTGGCCGGCATAGGCCTCGAAGCAGAGCAGCTGCAGACGATCCAGCCGGCACAGGCCTTGCAGCAAAACAACAGCTGCCGATGAAGTGGGCCGGCACAGGCCTTGCAGCAACGCAGCCAGCAGATGAAGTTGGCCAGCCTTTGCCGTTCAGTGGAGGTTAGTGGAGGGAGTGCGGTGGTGCTGGCCACTCGGAAGGCGGGCTCGGACCTACTCTACGGTCTCCCTCCCAACCTATCGCCTTTGCCTGTCACTGTCTTTACCCACTCCCTTAATTTGTCAAACCCCAATTTAGCCCCAACTTATTTTTTTATTTTTACTTCCCCACTATAAATCGTCCCCTAACCCCCTGTACTGTCCTTGTTCGGCTAACCTATCCTGTCACCTAGCCTACTCCCAACCCCTACGTTCCCTTCCGGGAGGGGAACAAGGGAGAGCTAGCGTCCTGTGTCGAGGCCCAACGAAGCCTCAGAATGGCCTCCCCAGACTTCAGCGATCTAACCCAAAGTGGGTCCAGCGGCCCACAACGAGAGCGAGGGGATGGATGGTGCGGAGGGGTACACTTCCTAATCTACCCTAACCATTAACTGTTAAACTACCCCGGGGCTTTCAACAAGCGCCTCTCGCTTAAACTATTGGTTCTAACAACCCAGATTCCCGTCGCCTGTGTTGGTGTCCTCACAATTTCGGGCCTCGCCCCCCAATTTTCTCTCCGTGCCCTCACACGGTCTCATGGCTGGGACGCGTGGCTCCCCTTGGCAGGCACGACCCTCTGCCGAATCTCCAGCTATGGCACCCCGGGCACTACACTGCCTCCGAGCCTACCAGCTCCCTAACACCGGGGAGTGCCCCCCATGGCACCTCCCCTGAAACGCACATGTGGCAGGCTGGCTTCCCGGGCCCCTTTCCGAGGGTCACCCGTGCCCACAACACTGCCCACGCGGCTAATGGCGCCCCGGGCCCCGCACCAAGCAGACGCACCCCTGCCCACTACGCTATCCCGGCCAGCCATGGGCCCTTGGCCTACTAGCCTGGTGCCCGGGGTACCCACTCAGCGATACTCACCTTTCGCAGCCACACTCCCAGCCCGTCAACAGGGCTCCTGCACCCCTCCAAATGGGTTTCGAGCCTACACTCCCACCAACAGCAAACCGACCTCCATTTTTCAATTTAACTAACCCCCTAACTCACTCTACACTGACCCCGGGGGTCCCTTGGGCGGGAGTCACTCCTCCCCCCAATCACTCATCGCACCATGCATTCCCCATTCGCTCCACTCACAGAGACCCGCTGGCCTCACTCACTCAACAAGTACTCACCTCACAACTCACCAACTCTTCAACACACACACCGTTGAACTCTGCCATCCTCCTAACTACATCCCCTAACTAACTCGTGCTCCCACGTCGTCCCTTAAACTACAGCACGTTCCTTTTAACACTACGTCGCTAAGCTACGTCCCCACTACATATCCACAGTCTGTCACTGTCTCCAAATCTCTAAAATAACTTTTATTTCCCCACCTAAAGCTCAACTAAATCCTTCTAACTAATCCATTCCACGGGCCTCATGAGAACTTACCCCTGCCCCATGGAGCCGGTCTAACTATGCTAACCCTTCCCCCTAACTAGTTTCCATCCTGTGCCCTGGTAAGGGGGTCTTCCACCCCTTGCCCGGGAATCCTGTGCACCCGAAAGTGAGGCTTGCTTTTTTTATTTTTTTCACATGCGCAGCACCAGCGCGGCAACTCACAGCTCGCGCACTTTGCACCTGCCTGTGACGTCATGCAGCTGCACGTGTACCTCCTCCCTCCTTGGACGGTACCATCCGGCAGGGATACCCCTCCTGCCGGATTCCAACCCCATGTGCAGCCATGACGTCACCGTGCGCATAAAAAAAACACAAGCCCCACGTCTCGAGGGGTTCCCCACGCGAACACATGTGCTTTTCCCATTGGAGCTTAACACACACGCCCGCGTGGAGAACCCATCCGGTCCAAATCCGTAATCCTGCCTAAACTTTGTCCGTCCGCGGGATCGGCAAATCCACCGCTGGCGTTTCCGGACCGGGACTTCACTCTCGCAAGCGAGCACGTGGGGGCCTCGTGCGTCGCACAGCACGGACCGCACGCTCGCTGCTGGGTGAACCCGGCACGGTTCCCGAAACAGCTGCAGCCGCTACTCGGCTTTTGTCCCTCTGTCGCCGTCGTCGTCGCCATTCAACCCACGCACACCTGCGTGTTACGACGCTCATACACCACTCCATTACATTCGCCCCGGGAGACGCGGCTGCATGTTCACACATGCCCACCGACATCTCCCTCACACACAGCGACCTTGCACACGCTGTCTCTCTCACACTCGGCCGCTCACTCACGCATGCCATTACTCTTGCACACGTGGCTCCACTCACTCGCGGCCTTTCACTCACTCATGCCATTTCCCTCACACAAACCATACTACTCACACACGCGGGGGCACTCGCCCACGGTGCCTCATCCACACACCGTACCTCACTCACACATGCGGGGGCACTCACCCGCGGTGCCTCATCCACACACGGCGTGCTGGGAAGCACGCCCTTCTGCACACTTACCACCACACCACTCACACACGGGGTCGCTTCCACACACGGGGTCTTTGTCACCCACCCGGTCGCTCTCACACACGCCCTTGCACCCGCGCTATGCGTGCGTTGCAGCACGCATTTCGCCACACTTGTGAACACACAACCTCGCAAAGCACGACCGAACTCACCTGGTCGTGACTCGCCTCAAGGGGGCATACTCCCTCCCCTAGTTCCTGGAGGAGGCCATCCAGCTGCTCGCACCGGGTCCCTACACGTTCCGCGAGCTCACCCCCATTATCCTCCACTACCTCCGTGTGTGTGTGTGCGTCTCTATCCCCGTCTTCATCGTGTAGTCTTCCCTCTATCGTTCCCATCTCCCATGTCTCTGCCAACTCAGTCACCTCTTCACCCTTTACCTCCCTTGTCTCAACTATTATTTCCGTCTCTTCCCTTGTTATCTCCCTCGTGCACGTCTCCGTCACCCCAATTAGTTTTTCCCTCTCGGTCACCGTCACTCTTCTCGCCCAACACGTCCCCCGAATTATTTTCTCCTTACCAGCCTCCACCACGGGCCCGACAGCCGTTGCACTCCCTCCCAGCTCGTTCGCCCCCACACGTGGAGTCGCCATTTTAAACTCCCTGGTAACGGCCTTCATGCCCGCCTGCAGGCTTCGGCCCATGTTCTGCGTCGCACCCCGCAGCTCTTTCATTTCTTCCTTCATTCCTTGCGCATTTGTTTCCATATTTTCGTTCATGCCTTTTATTTCGTTTGTGTTTGTATCCATCTTCGTTTTCATTTCGTGCATTTGCTTGTTCATGCCTTTTATTTCGTTTTTCATTTCATTTGTGTTTGTATCCATTTTCGTTTTCATTTCCGCATTCATTTGTTGCGCATCCGCATTCATCTTTGCCAGCATGGTGAATAGCTGGGTCATGCCGGGTGCGTTTG
>NC_140969.1:51299529-51489529 GCF_056783735.1 Eptatretus burgeri
AGGCTTGTTGTAGCAACTCTAAAGCTGCACCTTAAATCCTGGAGAATGGTACCATCCCAGCCTAGGCTGGATGTTGCCAAGCTCAGGGATGAGAGAGTAGCTGAGGAGTTTGCGAACAGGCTGAGTGGACACTTGGGGGGTCTGGGTGCTTTGGGGGGTCCTGAAGAGTTGTGGAGTGCCTTCAAGACCACCGTCCTTGAGGTTGCCGGTGGATGTCTTAGAACTCACCGCAGGGCAAAGAAGAATTTTGTCTCTCAAGGGACACTGGATACCATTGACCAGAGTCGCAGGGCCAGGCTGAATGGCAGAGCTGAGCTGTTCAGGGAGCTGAGGCGTAAAACTGTACGTGCACTGAGGGTGGACAAGGAGGCCTATGTGCGAGGAATCTGTGAGGTGGTAGAGCATCACCTGTGGACAGGTGATTCTCATCCCGCTTACAGGGAAATTCGCGCATTACGTTCATCCAAGCCCATCCCTCGAAGCACTGCAGTTCGAGCAGAGAGTGGTCGGCTCTTGACAGAGGAGTCTGAAGTGAAGGCCCGCTGGGCCAGTTACTTTGAGCGGTTGTACCAGGCTGATCCCCCAGCTGTCGAGTTGGACGTCAAGGGTGTTACAATCCCTGTTGCTGACCCTCGAATCAACTGTGGTCCACCTTCGCTTGTGGAAACACGGGCTGCGGTGAACCAGTTGAAACGGGGCAAAGCTCCAGGGATCTGTGGCATCCATGCCGAACTTCTCAAGGCTGGTGGAAATGCTGCACTCGTGTCGTTGCATGCAGTTTTGTGCTCTGCCTGGAACACAGGCATCATCCCAACTGACTCGAAGAGGGGCCTTGTTGTCCCTCTCTGGAAAGGGAAGGGTGATCGCCAAGACTGCAACAACTACGGAGGGGTGACGCTGCTCTCAGTGCCTGGCAAGGTCTTTGCTCGGATAATTCTTGATAGGGTTCGCCACCATCTGCTTGAGCACCAGCGTCCAGAGCAGTCAGGCTTTACACCAAAGAGGTCAATGATTGACCGTATCCTTGCACTTCGAGTCCTCACCGAACGCAGACGCGAGTTTCGGCAGGGGCTGCTTGCAGCCTATGTTGATCTCTGTAAAGCGTTCGATTCAGTGAATCGGGATGTCCTCTGGAGGATTATTGGTCTTCGTGGGGTGCCACCAAAACTGATCGATCTGATGTCTGAACTCTACTCTGGTACTGAGAGTGCTGTGAAGTGTGGTGGTACCATCTCTGACTTATTTCCAGTTGTTACTGGAGTTAGTCAGGGATGTGTACTTGCCCCCACACTTTTCAGCACTTGTATGGACTGGATTTTAGGGAGGATGTCGGAGAGATCAAGTTGCGGTGCATCGTTTGGGAATGTTAAGATCTCGGACCTTGATTTTGCAGATGATGCAGTCATCTTTGCGGAGAATTTAGACACCCTCTTGGGGGCCCTCGAGGTGCTGAATGAGGAGTCGGAGCCGTTGGGATTATGGGTTTCTTGGGTCAAAACTAAGATCCAGGCTTTCGGTGACATCTTGGATGCTGCTGTCCTGTCTGTGTCTGTTTGTGGTGAGGATGTTGAGGTCGTGGAGAGATTCACTTACCTTGGCAGTGATATTCATGTCTCTGCTGGCTGCGAGTCAGAGGTCAATAGATGTCTGGGTCGGGCCTGGGCAGTCATGGATTCACTGGATCATGGGGTGTGGCGCTGCCGGTACCTGTGCGGGAGGACGAAAGTCCGAGTCTTCAGGTCCTTGGTACTTCCAGTCTTGCTCTATGGGTGCGAGACTTGGACTCTGACCAAGGATCTGAGACGGAGACTTAATTCCTTTGGTACCAGATCTCTTCGGAGAATCCTTGGCTATCGCTGGTCGGATTTTGTGTCCAACGAGCGGTTGCTGAGAGAGACTCGGATGAGATTTGTTACCTGCATAGTTCGTGAGCGTCAGTTGCGGCTGTATGGACATGTGGCTCGTTTTCCTGACGCTGATCCTGCTCACCAGATTCTCTCAGCGAGGGAGTCTCATGAGTGGAGGAAGCCAGTGGGCCGACCGTGTGCCTCATGGTTGCAACAGGTTGACCATCTCAAGGAGATGGGGATGGGCCTGGCATCTGCCTGGGGGATGGCCAGACGGAGGCCCCTGGAGTACCGGCGGAAAGTGGACGCAGCGACGCACTGTTCTGGCACATGCTCCCATACCTGACCTGACCTGAAGTACTCGTAATCGTACCTGACCATACCCTAATTTAACCAACTCATGAAACTAAAAGTCGTCAAATGGAGCGACCTGTAAATCACCTCCGATCAACTTAAATTTTTTTATGCGCGTTATTGAATCATAATGGAATAATTTACGGCTTGTGGAGATAAGTAGTAGGGTGAATATACTGGTTCTAGCTCACTTTTCCCCATGTAAATGAATGGGGGATTTTCAGCGATTCCCTTTTTTTTCCCCTAAAAATAAACCCCCTTTTTATCCGTTTTTCCCTGCTGTGCAGGGGTTTGGCTTTTTGTGAGGCAATGTTTTATGGTCGGATGCCCTTCCTGGACGCCTCTTACAACACAGGGATATGGTACACCTATTCTAACCGGGGCATACACCGGGACCAGTATACTGGTACTCATTTCGCCGACCTCGGAAGGATGACAGGCTGAGTCGGCCTCCTGGTGTGTTAATTCAGTGGTCAACGAGGCTTACTCATATTACCATGTAATTATTATCCACTTTTTGTTTCAAAACAGAATATGGTGTCTGAGTTTCGAAATCACAAGACATCTGGAGAAGATTGCTGGGAAAGATTATACATTCTCGCAAATGAATATTTAATATTTTCAATATTAATAAATTATATTTGTTTTGTATACAATTACTTGATTCTGAATTACAAGAAGAGGATCAAAACATGAAGGGAGGGTAGGTGCGCCCCCCCAATGACCCATCACCCCCTCATCCCATCCCTCCCCTCCCCATGTGTGTGTGGGGAAGGGTGGGGGGTGGGATGAGGGAGGTGGTGGGTCAAAGGTGGGGGGCGCACAGGAGGGATGAGGGGGGTGGGGCTTGTGTGGGAGGGGCTTGTGTGGGCGGGGTTTATGTGGGTGGAGCTTGTGTGGGAGGGGTTTATGTGGACAGGGTTTATGTGTGTGGAGTTTTTGTGTGGAGCTTGTGTAGACAGGACTTATGTGGGAGGGGTTGATGTGGGCAGGGTTTATGTGGGCAGGGGTTTATGTGGGTGGAGCTTATGTGGGAGGGGCGAATGTGGATGAGGTTTGTGTGGGTCAATGGATGGGTGGAGAGATGGGTGGATGGGTGGATGAGTGGAGCTTGTGTGGATGGGTGGATAATTTTTTAATTAAATAAACATGTTGTGTGTGGGGGAACTAATTAACTAATCACTAATTATGTGAATATGGGTGGAGCTTGTGTGTGTGTGGAGCTTGTGTGGAGCTTGTGTGGGGTTTGTGTGTGGTGGGGTTTGTGTGTGATGGGGTTTGTGTGGGGTTTGTGTGGGGGGGGTTTGTGTGGGTGGAGTCAAAAAGGGGCGGAGTCAAAAAATTTCAATTTATTGGAGCTTGTGTGGGGTTTGTGTGTGGTGGGGTTTGTGTGGGGCTTGTGTGGGCGGGGTTTGTGTGGGTGGGGCTTGTGTGGGTGGAGTCAAAAAGGGGCGGAGTCAAAAAATTTCAATTTATCTTTGTCTTTTGTAATTCCTGTGAATAAAATGAACCTAAAATCTCTTCCCCTTCCAAATCATATATTTTATAAGTCCAAGGAACCGTATCTATTACATCAACAATTTTAAAAAGTTATTTGTCCATCGTTCAGTAAAACCCTTTCCAAAATGAGATTTCCACCTATATATTCTTACGATATCACCAACTTTGAACTTAGGTTTTCTGACATTAATCTCTTTTTCATATTTTAATTTTGTAAATGTTTCTGATGGTTTCATATTTGTTGCCGTGTGAATCGTGTCATTATACTTATCCACAATATCCTGAATAAAAGATGACCATTGTTGTGAACCGAGTTGTGTGAATTTTTTATATAGTCTCTCTTTTAAGGTACGATTAAAACGTTCAACAACAACTGCCTTCCCTTCATTAAAGGTACTGTATAATGTAATACTGTTATTTTTTAGAAAATTCATAAATGTCTTGTTATAAAACTCTCTACCCTCATCAGTCCACAATTTTTTAGGTTTTCTCTTACTTTTATTAAATATCTGTTGAAAAGCTAACAAAAGAGTATTACCTGTTTTGTTTTTTAAAGGGACAACCCACGCATATCTACTCCTCAAATCAATAACGGTTAAAGCATACTTGTACCCCTTATCATTATTGAGTTCAATCAAATCAGCAGACCAGATATAATCAACTTCCTTGGAATAAACTTTCCTTCTCTGAAACTTTGTGAATATTGGTTTATGTAATTCATCAGCAAATTGCTCTTCAGTCTTAATGACATCATTAGAGCCTATAAGTTTTTTGAATTTCCAAGTCCAAGTTTCAATTTAGCACTAATCATCTTCTTCACGATGAACCTATCAACTTTTTCTCTCAAGGTTGGATTTTGTATCAGAGACAAATTATACAACATTTCTCTATCGGCTTCATGCTTTTCTTCCAACGTTGTGGTATTCCCATAATCAATATCGTGTCTCATGCACACTTCATCAACTCTATTGATTGGTTTACTCCAGGATTTAGGATTGTCTGCCTCATCTAATCTTTTATCCAAGTTTGTGCCTGGACCACAGAAAGAATACCCTGGAAGATGTAATTCCCCTGGTATTCCAGTAGTTGTAAATTTACTTCCTGATAAAAACTTTTGTATATCTCCTCCGAGTTTGTGTTTGGAGATAAATTGATTTTTTTTTGAACCACACACCGAACATATACCTTTTTGTATAACCCTGTTATTTTTACTTTTAATATATGAAATATTTTTAGTATTAGTTTTCTTTTTACATTTGAGACAATAACTCATTTATTTATGTGAAAAAGTCCTGCAGAGTGCAAAAACCTTTTTAGTTTCCAACATGCACATTTGAATCTTAATTTTTAAAACATAAAGAATCCGAAGAAATGCCTTCACTCTCTCCTCCATTTATTTAAGAAAAAACTTGAATTAAAATGAATAGCTTGACGATGTCAATAGTCTTGAAGAAAATATTGCAAATAGACTTGTCAATTCTTTGTTTTCCTCCTCGGTGGGTTGAGTTATTTTCTGTAATACCACCAATCTTTTTTGAATCTCACTGGTTTCCATATTTTGATATTTATTCATTCTCTCTCTTTCCTCCCTCTCTCTCTTCTCTCTTTCCTCCTTCTCTCTCTTCTCCTTTTCCTCCTTCTCTTTCTTCTCCCTCTCTCTCTTCTCTCTTTCCTCCCTCTCTCTATTCTCTCTTTCCTCCTTCTCTCTCTTCTCCTTTTCCTCCTTCTCTTTCTTCTCCCTCTCTCTCTTCTCTCGTTCCTCCCTCTCTCTATTCTCTCTTTCCTCCTTCTCTCTCTTCTCCTTTTCCTCCTTCTCTTTCTTCTCCCTCTCCTCCTTCTCCTTTTCCTCCTCTTCCCTCTCTTCTTCAACTCCTTCCTCATCCCTTACTATCCTTGAATCGTTTACACCCCATAGAATATTATACATATATTCATCAGGATTTCTTGTTATTCCTGTATCCAAAATAATTTTTTTACAACAGGAAACCAATAAAATTTCTTTTGAATTTCTAAAAGAGCCTTACCTTTTCTTAACCTTATAATTTTTTCATTATTTAACATTCTAATTAAATCTAAAGTTGTCGGTTTATCAACATCAGCATAATGCCAATCTTTTATTGAAAATACCTCATTCTTATGTTGTAGAACATATTTATTAAAATAAAGAATACCCTTTTCTTGAAGGTATGCTTGGACACAGAAATGATAATTTTCTTGAAGCCTTCTTGCTGTCATTTATGTATTAGAAATATATGTTAGAATAATATTATGGCACGAAACACCTCCCCATCTTCCCATAGTTAAATCATTTTGTATTTCCTTACTTATTATATATAATCCTGTTTTTCTGTTTTCATGAGATAAACAAGGGCAAAACCATTATTATATTTACCCTTATTAAATTCTTTTATTTGTTGTTTACTAATCGTGGCTCCACAAAACTCATTCTCGATACCAAGTGCATAATATTCTTCCTTACGAGACTGATTTAATTGTTCCAGGTCTTCGAGGTTAATTTTAAATGACCAATTATACCCTAAATCATTCATATCATACCCCCATTGTTCTATTCTCATACAAACGATACGCCCTTCTTTATAAAAATTTATTTTAATTCGAACTGTGAATTCTGTATGACCTGGAGATAATATCAACACTTCTGTATCTTTGGAATACACAGCCGTTTTATTTAAGTATATATATTGTGATAAATCGCTTAATCTCACCAAGTCATTCGCGTCAGTCGGGCTTGGATAATTTTTTAATTTAAAAGCATTTTTCATGTTAATATTTTTGGTTATATTATATTTATGTCGTTCAGCCTGTGCCTTTGTGTAATAATTTGATAAATCAATATCCAGTTCTTGAGATACACCAAAGATAGAACCATCTTTACCAACATAAGTCATTTATATTAGATTAAAAATAATATCAGAAATTTTTTTATTTTTGTTGAGTTGAAATAACACATATAGACATAATTGACCACAACACTTGGAATTTAATTCTTGGACTTGAAATGTTTGATAAACACCATTCTGTAAGAATTTTATGACTTCAACAGGTGGTGGAAGACCAAAACTATCAAAATAATATTTGTCTTGACTATTAAAAATACAAACCCAATGAGAACCGTTCCCATCATTATCTTCTAAGTTCATAATAATATTCTTTGTATGTTTCGGCACATTTGTTAATTCATCTCTCATACAAATAACCACATTATGAATTTTTAATTTCTTACAATATTTGGCAAGTTGTAAATTTGATGTTGTATTCTTTCCAAATTCTTTCAACCACTCTTCAATGCTCATTTATTTATTAGAAAGATATAATCCATTACCTCTTTTCGTTAATTTTACACCTGCTTGTGCTATAGAAGAAAGCATATCTCCAACTAACAATCTCGCTTTATCAGGCAGACCTTCAAGTTTTTCAGCAAAATCTACAATTACACCACTTCCACTAATTTGTTTCTCCAACTCTTTGTTATGTCTTTCCAATTCTTTTTGAGCCTGGAGTTGAGCCTTCCTTTCGTTGGCAGTTTTCACCGCTGTTGAAATACCACCCGTCAATGCTCCAACCGCACTTAAACCAGCAAATAAAGGAATTAGAAATGGGAGAAATCCTCCACTCGTCTCTCTTATTGAATATTTTTTCAACATTGGTTTTGTCATTTTAATTTTAAGTGAGCCAGTGTCATTCAAGATTTTAACCTGTTCTCTTGTGAGCAAAACATCAATTCTTACTGCTCCTTTTCTCTGAATTGTATTAACGTTAATCGTACAAGGCTTTTGATTTTGAACACAAGATGATAGTTTATGAAGATTGATTTGATTAACATATACCCCAGTTGGTACTTTGCCACTCATTTATTTAACAAAAAATTATGTGAGACTAATTATCACACCATTAGCTGTATTAATCTGCAATTCTGTTTCTTCCAAAAGCAAACAATATGTATCAACTTCTTCACTCTCTCCTCTTTCAATGTATAGGGAAGTATCCACTCGATTAGACTTTATAGTTTCCTTTTGCGCGCTCAGGTCAAACGCATAGATTGTATACAAACTTTTAAATGCTGTCATATCCAAAATAGGTTCTTTATTTCCATTACTTTCACACACCTTTTGGTAAGACTTGTATGCTTCAGCAAAATCATTTTTTTCCCAATTAATTTCCAATCTATCTCGTGGATAAAATGTTCCATCTAGAGAAACGCGAAGTTGTTTCACCTTAGCATTATCACTCAATGCATTATTCTTATCAGTCGCAGTATCACCATCTGGCTTTTTAAAAATGATCCACAGATATTGTGGCTTTCCTTCCAGAACACCCAAATTCCACGTGTAAGTAGTTTGATTGAGTTTAACGTGTTGACATCTTCTTTTGAGGTATGATACACTGAGTGGTTTCTTTGAGTTAAGTCTTCGATTCAACATCTCTTCTGTTTTAAGATTAGGAGTATATTCACTGATATACCAACTCATCTCCTCAATTACAAATTTATTCTGTTCACCAAAAGCACTAGCAACACCAAAAAGCAATCGATTTTCATTATCATTCCTTTGTAGTTGAAATCTAATTTTAAGACCATACAGAACTTTATCATGATCACAAAATCCAAATATACCTTGAAGAGGAACCGCCACAGTAAAACTATTTTCTGCTTTTGTATCATCATTATACGCTCCTTTCCTTTGAATATATCCAGGGTCTGTGTTTGTTCCCGTTGACATATCAGGAATAAAACCTTCGACAGACCCCTTTCCCATTCTATCACTGAATGTATGGAGTGTAAATTTTATCATTTCAGATACAGCAGAGACATAATCAACCGCTTCAACTTCTTGTGTTCCAATATACAAACGCACACTATCAAACATTTTCCAGAAGAAATCATTTACAAGTGTAGCGTTTGTGTTATTCCCAGCTTTAGTGAATTTAAATTTACACAACAAGAAACTTTCGGAGAGATTCAAATAGGTTTGTTGATTATTTATTTCAAAACTTTTTGTACCATTCGTATTCCAGTCTGTTCCAGTTATTGCATTTACCTTGAAGTAATCTTCTTTTTAGTGGAGTTTGAGATAATAATAGTATCATCCAAATCATAGATACTATCAATTGCTTCCATACTTGTATTTATTTAGGAAAAAAGATGTTAAAACTTTTGAAACCCTGATCCAAGTATTTGAATTATTTTCTGTCGTTCTTGGGGGGACAACTGAGTTTTGCCTTTCTTAATTTCTTTTATTGCTTGTAATTTATGAGATTCCTTCTGAGCATCTTTTATACTCTTTACAGCACCTGCTACATTTCCCACAGCAGAAGCAGTTGAACCAATTAGATCTTTATGTTTAAGAATAGTTGAACCAATACCCATGAGAGTATCAATTATCCCATCTCCTCTAAATTGATGTCCAACACCCCTTTGTCTCTTAGGTTTATAGTATCCTCTACCAAGATACATACCTTCACCCTTGTAGTATGGGGAAAGGAACATCCCATCCCCTGTAATTATTTTATATTTTCCCAACTCGTGTTTCCTCACAATAACCATCGTATTTATTTATTGGAAAACTTCACGTAGGTGAATTCTGATGGATATAACTTCTCCATTAAAATAAATCACACGATTATCTTGGTCGGTTATCCTAAAATTTACTCTGTGTATGGTTTTTCCTGACACAGGTAGATAAACCAAATTTTTGGGTTCCATATTGAATTTATAACCAATTGGGGTTGAGTATGCACTGAATGAAAATATTGTATTTGTTTTTTTCCATCATTATAAGCACCATCAATCAAATCACAGTGAATTAACACCGAATTTATTACTGAGGATATGTGAATGACTTTATCATTGTAAAACGTTTCATTAGTTTCAATCTTTGTTGAGGAGAAACCCAATAACTCTCTAAATGAATTATCAATTGTGAAATCAACCTTGTAGTTATTTTTAACTTTAATCGTTGATTTTGAAGTATGTTTTTGAATGTTTATAACAATATTTTTTGGTTCATCACCCTGTTCTTTCATAAGACGAGCAATTTCGGAAGATATTTGAGAAATCTCATATGCTCCGGGTGAGACTGTTATCGTTTTGTATCCACTTCCGGGATTATAACTAAACTTGTCATTTTTATCAGTTATATTAAATAAGGTATTATAAGTTTCCATGGACAATAAAGATGCCTCATATTCTTTTGTTGTGTCAAGTTGTAGTGGGTATGGGAATGAAGATGTGTGGTCGCTTGTTGTGAAATTGAAACTAAGGATTGTGCTTCTCATCTTATTTAATATGAGATAAAATGTCTTTATATTGATATTTATTAATTATTTTCATGTTCATCAACTGGTCTAAAATGGCTGATGCTTCATTAAAACAATTGTTATTTCCAGCCTTCTGACTGCCTAACAACAATAACAGTCTATTAACTAATTGCGATGGGTCATTTGGAAGAAAACTAACACCTGAACCAAGGATACTTAAAGCCTGAATAATGTGTTTCTCCTTCTCATTCTTCCTACTTTTACCAGAAAGAATAACCTTATAATTTAGAGTGTTCATCAGATCAATATATACTCTATCATCATTATTTTCCATATTCAATGGTTTATCAATATACTTTGATTCATCCCTCACAGTTGAACCTTGTCTTCCATCTTTTGTGAGAAGAAACATTAATCTCGGAGTTAGTATAACAGGGGGTTGAGCAGAACCTAAGAACCTTAATTCATCATTAAATATCAATACCTTTTCTTGAACAAGATGAAATATTGCTGGTTGTTCTGTTGGAATGAGTCCTGCTTTGGTTTTTGAATCCGCTGAATATTCATTGTTTTGAACAGCATTCACAATATAATCAGGGGGTTGATTAATCTCTTCCAGTTGTTGAAATAAACCTTCATCATCATATTCTAATTCTCCTAAATGCTCTAATTCTTCCTCCGTCATTTGACTGAAATCTTTTAACATTTGAAGTTTTTTAGGAGTATATTCTACTGTGGGAACTGTGGAAACATCTTTCATTTTTTCTTGGGAAGTTTTTAAAAGTGGTTTAAAAAATTTCTCTTGTTTTCTTTCAAATGCTTCTTCGCCCGTTAGTTTCTGTCTGCGTTTCTTCTTTATGTCTTCCTGTTGTTTTACAACTTTTGAAACCAACTCTTGATGTTCCTTAAATCTTCTTGCTCTTTCTTTTACATCCATTTATTTATTGTAAAATATAATTTAATGAATTGTAAAGATCAACAGGGAAATTTTCCTTTTCTTCATCATTCAAGTAGATGTGTTCAAATAAATCCTTTTCTTTAAATATTTCATCAAATTCTTTATTAACATTAATGCGAGTTGTAATTTCTTCTTCACTAATACTTGCATCTCTGCTTTTCATACGTTTGCGTTGAGTTTCTTCATCAACATCAAAACCAAATGATAAAATCTTCACTCCGCTCAGATATTTAATAATTTGTCTCATTCCTTCTGGATTAGTTTCTAATATCCCAACACCACCAGATTTTAGTTTCCTTAACTCACTCTTACAATGTGAATATTTTGTTGTACCAAGAGAAACCTCCTCAAATATTTGTCCTTCATTCCTCAATCGCATATGTTCCTCCACTGAAATATAGTGATAATCTTCACCTTTTACTTCTCCAGGTCTTATTGCTCTAGTTGTTGTTGATACAATGCGTATCACGGGGTGTTTTTTAAGTAAATTTACAATATTCTCATTTGTACTACACAAGAACCTTGATTTATGAAAGTTTTTTCCAGAAGCAGATTTACCCACAAGATTTATAATAATAGTTGTCATTTATATATGTAATTGTTTATAAAACAAAAAATATATCCCTTAATATCTCATCTTGTTTCACAACAATATATTTATATTTTTCAGTCGTGTGCTTCATGTAATCCTCAAATTTATTTTTACTACATAATGTAGAACAATTATCTCTCCAAAAATTATTGATATCTATTGAATTTAACTTGAATAAAATAAAAGTATTAGCATTGTTTCTGATGGAACGACGAGGAAGTTGAAAGTACGATTGACTAAGATAAATACAATTACAAGAAGAATGTCTCCCTCTTGTGTAGTAGCTGTCCATTACCGTTTGGTTTCTCTCATTAACACAATCATCAAAGATAACGAGGTTCTTTTTTGATTTATCCAAATCTTGGGGAGACGGTATATCATCCGTATTATCACTAAGAATACAAGTTATAGGATTTGATTTCTTTTTACATCTCTGTGTATCACAAAATAGTTGAATTATATCTTCAATGTTATAATCATTTAGGTTTTTTTGGCGTTTAAATAAACCGATTATATCTTCTTTTTGAAGACCAGCATTAAAACCTTGTGAGAGTAGTTGATACTCTGGTTGAAAACTCGACTTTGTGAAAATTATTAAATTATCATAATCTAAAAAGTTGGGAGTGAGGAGCATTTTTTAAAGTCAGCAGGTTTTTCCACATCCACTTGAACCAACTATGAGACATCTTAATGAATTTGGGAGATTTTTATGGTTGTTAAATTTTATCTTATTTTCCCAAATAGGTAAAAAATCATTCATTTATATATTTGAAAAACAGGTTATTTAATTTATTATTGGCTTTTTTAGAAACTCTATATTTTATCCTAAGTTCAGGTTTAATTTCAAGATAATCCATTATTTTATTTATACAATATCTTGTGTTGATATTTCCCTGAAAATTACATCCATGAATAATATACAACAACAATCCTTTGAACATTTCTCTTATACGTTCAGTTTCTTCCCTTGTAAGGAAAGGTGTGTTATCACCCTCATACTTTACATTCATTTCTCTAATCAATCTTGTAAAGTAATTCATTTTTGGTGTAAATCTAAAAGAATTATTTTCCTTTTTATATTTTTTATTATCATTAATTAGAAGATAATCACAGAATATACATTGTTTATAGGCTTTTGACTCTGTGTTTAATCCCCGTCTTTCACACGCAGGACAATTCTCAAATTTGTCATATGGAGAATCAGGAAAGTCTAGCATATTTATAAAGTAAAACTTCACTTAAACTGAAATTCATCTATACTTTCAGTTGTATATTACCATCGATATCGATATACTTTTTTTCATTATCAGATTCAACGACAACATTTTTTAT
Organism: Eptatretus burgeri; assembly: GCF_056783735.1. Classification (NCBI taxonomy): domain Eukaryota; kingdom Metazoa; phylum Chordata; class Myxini; order Myxiniformes; family Myxinidae; genus Eptatretus; species Eptatretus burgeri. Next base: position 51,312,389 of record NC_140969.1, read on the forward strand.
ATTAAAGGTAATTTTAAAATGATCGTTAATTACTATTGAACGAAATGTCATTTCACCTGATATATTAACATCCTTTATTTCATCAGGATTTACATCTTTAGGGTTGTTGAAAAAAATACAAATTTCTCCTTGCATATTACAGATGGTCTTATCTTTTCTTTCTAAAGCTTCATCCATAAGGTTTTGTTTTTTGATACTTTTTCTTGTTTCATTGCTTTTTCTAGTTTTGAATATATTACTAGAAGGAGAGGAGAAACTTTTGTTAGAGATACTTTAATTGATGTTCTACCAGGTATACTAAAAGCCCTTCCACTGAAGGAAATTGAAGAACTCATATTATTTACCATAATAGTTTTTATCCAATAGTTGTTATATTTATCTTTGTTCAATTTTACATCCTTGACATATTTCTCAGTATCTTTAACAAATGAAGAGATTGATTGAAACTTGTCTTTTGTGTCTTGAAACATTGTATTTATTAAGTGAAAAAGTTGGAGGATAAAATGGTTTTAAGCACAGATTCACCTGTAAAACAAACGAAATTTTCATCAAGAAAATTTTAGTTTAAGCAAAGATTTATTATATAAATATGGTGAATACAACATACTGCGATGTTTGTAATCACGAATATAAACATTATAGAAAACACCTCCGAACCAACAAACACACATTTAATCTGTTTCATAAAATATCTCCTCTTGAGTTGGAAAGAAAACATTGTGATATCTGTTCAAAGGATGTTTTGAAGAGTAGTTATAATAAACATCTTCAATCACAAAAACACAAGAAAAATGAGTTTAAAGTAAAGGGAGACTATTATATTGAAAACACTGATGGGGCATTTAAAGGGCATATAAAAATAAGGATTTTTCAATTTGGAGAACCCGGTCCATCATCAATAGCTGAATCAGTTGAAATAGTGAAACCCGATGTTGAAAAATTTATTAAAAAGACATTAAAAGAAATGAAAACTTTAAAGTTTTATATGGGAGTGAAAATGAATATGAAAAGACAAGATGAAGAACAAACTCCTTATATGAGAACAGATCTTCATTTTATAACATCATTTCAAGATTTTTTGAATAGTGGGGTTTATGAAGAACTATCAAGACAAGAGGAGGATGTTGATAATACAGTGGTAGGAAGTGGATTCAATATTAAAAAAATCATCTTTTTAGATATACACATTCTAAAATCAAACCCTCTTAAAGCTTCTTCTTATATTGAATTACCAAAAGAAATAAAACTAAAGAAGGCAGTTGTTAATATTAAGAACAATGATAATAAATGTTTTCTCTGGTCTGTTCTTGCTCACTTACATCCACCAAAATGTAATTCAGAAAGAGTAAAACAATATATGAAATATGAGAATACCTTGGACATTAAAGATTTTAAATTCCCAATGCCACTAACAGATATTCCTAAATTTGAGAAAAAGAATAATCTTTCTATTAATGTATATGGATTAACGGATACAAACAAAGTTCAAATATTAAAAATTTCAAACAACTATAAAAATTAAGAAACACACATTGATCTTTTATATTTTAGTGTTGGAAAGAATTCACATTACACATACATCAATAATTTATCATGATTAATCTCTTCTCAGGTATTCAGAACAGCAAACAAAATATATCCTTGTAAGCGATGTCTTAATTCATTTCATACAAAAGAACGATTAGAACAACATTCAAAATATTGTAGTAATCATAAATCAGCTGTAATTACAATGCCTAAACCTGGTGAAAAGATTTCTTTTGAAGATTATAATAAATCTACCATGCACCCATTTGTGATATACGCTGATTTTGAGTGTATCCTTAAAAAGATTAATACTGCTTCTCCTAATCCAAAAGAATCATATACAAATAAATATCAAAAACATATTCCTTGTGGTTTCTGTTATTATATCAAATCATCTGTTGGAGAAAAGTATAACAAACTTGAACATTATCGTGGAAAAAAAGCTTCACAAGAGTTTGTAAAACGATTAGAAAAGGATTGTATAAGACTCACTAAATTAATGAAAGAAACAAATGAACCGATGAAATTAACCAAAGAAGAAAAATTAGAATTTAGAAAGAACAATATCTGTCATATTTGTGAGGGGGAAATTAAGGAGTCAAAAGTTAGGGATCATTGTCATCTTACTGGTAAATATAGAGGTCCCGCTCATTCCTGTTATAATCTTAATTATAAATTACCTTCTTTTATTCCAGTCTTTCTTCACAACAGCGCCAACTATGATACACATCTATTTATAAATGAACTTTCAAAAACACCAGGGAATATTTCTGCCATAACAAACACAAGTCAAAAGTATATTTCATTTACAAAAATGATATTCACAAAACCTATAACTCGTATTCGGTTTCTTGATTCTTACAAGTTTATGGGAACACCACTAGCCTACCTCGCATCAAATCTAAGCTCCACGGACTCTTTTCCAAATCTTAATTCATTCTTTCCAAAAGAGGAAATTCTCACTAAAGAGGAAATTCAGATTAAAGAGAGAATTCAAAGTAAAGAGGAAACTCTAATTAATGAAGAAATTCTAACTGAAGATGAAATTCTAATCATAAAGAAAATTCGAACAATGAATGAAATTCTAACTAAAGAGGAAATTCTGATTAAAGATGAAATTCTGATTAAAGAAGGAATTCTTACGAGAGAGGAAATTCAAACAAGGAATGAAATTCAAAGTAAAGAGAAAATTCTTACAAGTAAGGGAATTTATCCTTATGATTATATGGATTCATTTATGAGATTTAAAGAAACACAACTTCCATCAAAAGAAAGTTTCTATAATAACCTTTATGAAGAAGAGATAAGTGATAAGGAATATAAACATGCACAAGAAATATGGAAATTATTTAAGATAAAGAACCTTGGAGAATATCACGATTTATATCTAAAAACAGATGTTTTATTGTAAGCTGATGTGTTTGAAGCTTTTAGATCACTCTGTCATAATAAAAATTGTTATGGATTAGATCCTGCCCACTATTTCACAGCTCCTGGTTTAGCTTGGAGTGCAATGTTGAAAATGACAAAACAAGATATAGATTTAATCAGTGATGTTGATATGCTTTTGATGATTGAGAAGTCCAAGAGAGGTGGAATATCACAAGTATGTTCAAAAAGATATGCTAAAGCAAATAATAAATATCTTCCAAATTATGATAGTGAAAAAGATAGTAATTATTTGATGTATTTTGATGCTCATAATTTGTATGGATGGGCAATGTCTCAATCTCTGCCTTATGGTAAATTAGAGTGGGTGGAAGAAAAGGATTATGAAAAGGCTTTGATGAATATTGTTATTTCTTCTCAAGAGGAATTGAATGACGAAGAAGAAGGTTATTATTTTGAAGTTGATTTGAGGTACCCGAGTGATCTTCATAATAAGCATAAAGATCTTCCTTTTGCATGTGAGAAAGAAACTCCAAAGAAAGAATGGTTAAGTGATTATCATAAAAGTTTTAATATTAAAGGTAAATCAACAGAAAAGTTATTAACAACATTCTATGATAAAGAGGGATATGTTTTGCATCAGAGAAGCTTAAAACAGTTTTTGAGAGAAGGATTGAGAGTAGCTAAAATTCATAGAGTTTTAAAATTTAAACAAAGTCCTTGGGTGAAAAAGTATATTCAATTCAATACAGATATGAGAGCAAATACAAAAGTAAAATTTGAAGGGGACTTTTATAAATTAATGAATAATGCTGTATTTGGAAAGACTATGGAAAATGTTAGAAACAGGCAAAACATTAGATTCACAACATCTTGGAAAGAAGCTTCGAGATTGATAAATAAACCCAGTTTTGATAGAGAAGAGGTTTTTTCAGAGAACTTTTCTGCAATTCATATGAAAAAGGAAAGTATTGTAATGGATAAACCAATTTATATTGGAACAGCAGTTCTTGATTTATCAAAGATATTGATGTATGATTATTTGTATAATGACTTAAAGAAAGAGTATGGTGAAAATGTTTCATTGTTGTATATGGACACTGATAGTTTTATCCTAGATATAAAAACTGATGATGTTTATGAAGATATGAAGAAAAATATTGGAGTATAAATACAAGTAATTTCAGCAAGAAGAGTGAGTTATTTTCCAAAAAGAATGAAAAGGTTATTGGTAAGTTTAAGGATGAGTTGGGTGGAAAAGTAATGAGTGAGTTTATTGGATTGAGAGCAAAGGCATATGCTTATAAGTATGGTGATCAGATTGATAAGAGGTTAAAGGGAATAAAGAAATATGTAATAAAGAAATCAATAACTTTTAGAAATTATTATAATTGTTTGATGAATAAGAAAGAAGAATACAGGAAAATGAATACAATAAGAAGTTATAAACATAACATATATAGTGAAGAAGTAAATAAAAAGGCATTAGGAGCCTTTGATGATAAGAGATTTATTTTAGATAATGGAATAGATTGTGTTCCATATGGATATTGTATGATAGAGTGTATAAAATAGATTGCGTTTTAACGATGGGAAGATGGGTTAGGGTTTTTAAGGGCTACCGCCGCGTTTTTTCACAATATATAAATGGTTAAACCAAGTATTAATCAAACTAAAGAGTGGAGAAAATCTCAGTCTTGGTATATAAATGGAAAACATAATGAATGTGAAAAATATCAAATAAGTCTTATTGAAAAAATAACTAAAACAAAGGTAAATAAAACAAATAAGCGAATCAATTTAAAAAGTAGTAAGTTAGAGGATGTAAAGAAAAAAATGAATATCCTTGAATGGACTGAAAACTTTGATGGTTATCAATTGAACAATGAAAAAACAATTTACTATAATCTCAAAATGATATGTGGCTCAGGAGGTGGTCAAACAAGAGCATTAAGAGAAGTTTATCATTTCGTAATGGCACAAAAGGGGTATCTTAAAAAATATAAAGATTCAAATGTTTTGTTTGTCAATATTTTAGATGGGGATTATTGTGCAAAGAAAATTAAACTATTGAAGGAATTTGAGAATGAACAAATCTTAATAGGTTCAATGAGTGAGCTGATCAACCTCCAGGTTAAAGGGGAGACAAATAAATATACCTTGAGATAGCCTGGTTATATATATACAAAGCCTGGTGTTGGCTTAGTGGTTAGGGTGGTGGCTTGGGATCCCAGTGTCCCGAGTTCGAATCCCGCTCAGCTGCTGAATTAACACCAGGGGGTTGACTCAGCCTGTCATCCTTCTGAGGTCGGCGAAATGAGTACCAGTATACTGGTCCCGGTGTATGCCCCGGTTAGAATAGGTGTACCATATCCCTGTGTTGTAAGAGGCGTCCAGGAAGGGCATCCGACCATAAAACATTGCCTCACAAAAAGCCAAACCCCTGCACAGCAGGGAAAAACGGATAAAAAGGGGGTTTATTTTTAGGGAAAAAAAAAGGGAATCGCTGAAAATCCCCCATTCATTTACATGGGGAAAAGTGAGCTAGAACCAGTATATTCACCCTACTACTGAGACATCTGATTTTTTTTTTTGCTGTGTTTGGACCACCCTTATTTATATATATATATATATATATATATATATATATATATATATATATATATATATATATATATATATATATATATATATATATATATATATATATATACAGTGGGGAGAACAAGTATTTGATACACTGCTGATTTTGTAGGTTTTCCCACTTACAAAGCACGTAGAGGTCTGTAATTTTTTATCATAGGTACACTTCAACTGTGAAAGACGGAATCGAAAACAAAAATCTTGAAAATCACATTGTATGATTTTTAAATAATTAATTTGCATTTTATTGCATGAAATAAGTATTTGATCACCTACCAACCAGGAAGAATTCCGGCTCATAGACCTGTTAGTTTTGTCTTGAAGAAGCCCTCCCATTCTCCACTCATTACCTGTATTAACTGCACCTGTTTGAACTCGTTATCTGCATAAAAGACAGCTGTCCACACTCAATCAATCAGACTCCAATCTCTCCACAATGGGCAAGACCAGAGAGCTGTCTAAGGACATCAGGGACAAAATTGTAGACTTGCACAAGGCTGGGATAGGCTACAGGACAATAGGCAAGCCGCTTTGTAAGAAGGCAACAACTGTTGGCGCAATTATTAGAAAATGGAAGAAGTTCAAGATAACAGTCAATCTCCCTCGGTCTGGGGCTCCATGCAAGATCTCACCTCGTGGAGCCTCAATGATCATGAGAAAGGTGAGCGATCAGCCCAGAACTACATGGCAGGACCTGGTCAATGATCTGAAGAGAGCTGGGACCACAGTTTCAACGAAAACCAAAAGTAACACACTACGCCGTCATGGATTAAAATCCTGCAGCGCACACAAGGTCCCTCTGCTCAAGCCAGCGCATGTCCAGGCCCGTCTGAAGTTTGCCAATGACCATCTGGATGATCCAGAGGAGGAATGGGAGAAGGTCATGTGGTCTGATGAGACCAAAATAGAGCTTTTTGGTTTAAACTCTACTCGCCGTGTTTGGAGGAAGAAGAAGGATGAGTACAACCCCAAGAACACCATCCCAACCGTGAAACATGGAAGTGGAAACATCATTCTTTGGGGATGCATTTCTGCAAAGGGGACAGAACGACTGCACCGTATTGAGGGGAGGATGGATGGGGCTATGTTTTGTGAGATCTTGGCCAACAACCTCCTTCCTTCAACAAGAGCATTGAAGATGGAGCGTGACTGGGTCTTCCAGCATGACAACAACCCGAAACACACAGCCAGGGCAACTAAGGAGTGGCTCCGTAAGAAGCATCTCAAGGTCCTGGAGTGGCCAAGTCAGTCTCCAGACCTGAACCCAATAGAAAATCTTTGGAAGGAGCTAAAAGTCTGTGTTGCCCAGCGACAGCCCCGAAACCTGAAGGATCTGGAGATCTGTATGGAGGAGTGGGCCAAAATCCCTGCTGCAGTCTGTACAAACCTGGTTAAGAACGACAGGAAACGTCTGATCTCTGTAATTGCAAACAAAGGTTTCTGTACCAAATATTAAGTTCTTTTTTTCTGATGTATAAAATACTTATTTCATGCAATAAAATGCAAATTAATTATTTAAAAATCATACAATGTGATTTTCAGGATATTTGTTTTCGATTCCGTCTTTCACAGTTGAAGTGTACCTACGATAAAAATTACAGACCACTACGTGCTTTGTAAGTGGGAAAACCTGCAAAATCGGCAGTGTATCAAATACTTGTTCTCCCCACTGTATATATATATATATATATATATATATATATATATATATATATATATATATATATATATATATATATATATATATATATATATATATATATATATATATATATATATCGTTACAGTTCTCGGAACCGTATGCATACAACAGATAGTTCTCCTGAGTCAGTTATTCCATTAATATATGTGTATATAGATCCCTTCCTTGTTTTTGTGGGAAGACAAGAGAGTGCCTTGTGATGGGCTATAGTTCGGATTAATAAATCATTTTTCCCCTTTTATTTTATTCCCTCCTTTTTCTGAGGAAAATTAATCGCGCTTGCTCCCCTCGTTTCTCTGGCCACAGCATACAACCGTCTTCCTGCTGTATCCGGAGTCTCGTTTTCTGAAGCAAAATCCCGATGTTCGCGATGGAAGCTGTGCCACCATCCACCTTCCAAAACCCAGACATGCGCGGCATGGGCGGGCCAAACTCGCGTCTGGCTGAAACACCACTCAGAAAGGTCGATCACATGAAGGGCCGGTCCAATCGGGATGCTCGGATTGGACAATGACGTCGGTTTCGCCATGGCTCCTCCCTGAGATCCGGGATCTATAAGGTACGGAGAAATCCTCAGAGGAAGGGGTTGTTGTAGATCGAAAGGAAGAAGTCGGTGGGAGTTGGTTGAAAGAAGGTCGGAGGCGTGAGAAGTCGGTTGGAAGGTGGAGACTTTAAGGAGTTGTTGTGAAAGTGTCCCTGCGGCTTGGCTCTGCCTCCGTCTCGCCTCGGCGGCCCGCCTACTCTACTGGTCACCGCAGACACGACCTCGACCAAGGGCGAAATGCAAAACATGGATCGAAATTGCGGATGAGATCCGTACTGTACGTGAAGAAATGACCGAGTTGAGGGGAGTGTGGAGGCTGTTCGGACCGCGATGACGACGGGCAAGGTCGAGGTGACGAGAGAAACCACAATAGTCAAGAGAGAAACCTGTAAACTCGGACAGGTAGAGACAAAGAGCCAGGAATTAGGCATCATAAAAGAGACGCAGGAATTAAAAGAGGTGAACGAATTGCACAAAATAAAAGAGGAGCAGGCACAAATAGAATTGGTAAGGGATATTGAGATTGAGCATGTGGAATGCTTTGAGACCCAGTGCGACGGTCGGGTTAACCTCCCACAGGAACAAGGGGAGACGGTATGCTCCCACGAGGCAGACCGTGACCAGGTGAGTCCGGTAAGGCCGTACGAGGTCGAGCGGTTGCATGGTGCGGATGAGCGCATGCCGAGTTTTGTGGGGATAGAAACCCCGGGGTCTCTTGGGCAAACCCAAGCACCCAGTGTGATTGTCCCGGAGTGTGTGTCAGAGCGTAAGTGGAGTGCAAATGGCATGGAATGTGTGAGTGCATGTGAGAAAATGGGACACGGACCGACCCAGACGGGAGACGTGGGTCGTGTAACGGACGGAGTTATTTCGGAAACCCTGCCGGCTCCGGCAGGACGCCGCGTGCAAGATCCGTTCCGTGTTTTGCGAACAGCCCAAGCGTGGACGTTTGCGTGATCGGGAGCTGACGTTTAAACGATCGGCGCTTGGTACAACACCAGAGCACAGACGGCTAAAATGGAGGCGAATTGGATCAAGTGAATTTGGAAAGCATGTGTCCCCATGCGAGCACGTGTACGGAGGCCGACGTGCTGCGTACCGCGAGTCGTATTCGCGGGACGACACGGTCGGCCCTCCTGCGTGGCAAGCCTCACAATGCGGTCCGTGTGCTAGTGACGTCATCAGGGATCGCGCAGCACGAAGGCCAGGTGAGTAGCGAACGGTGGCTCACATGGGGGATCGCCCGAAAGCGAGCGTGTGGTGCAATTAACGGGGCGACGTTACGCTCATATGTATCGGCCAAATGAAGGGGACGAGCGAGTTGTAAACCGCCGCCCTGGCGATGTAAGGCCTACCGAGGCTTGCCACGAGTACACGATGCCCGGCCAGGATGTAGTGAATATCCTCGTCGGGGGCAAAGGAGCACTAGTTAGGGGAAGGGTTTAGCGTTAGATAGACCGGCCTCGTGGGGGAATGAGTAGTCCACCATGGGGCCTGGTAAAACGAGTTAGGGAAATTTAGTTTAGAAGTTAGAAATGGATTGGAGACATGTACAGACATGGAACGTGTAGTGGGGACGTAGCTCAGTGATAGAATTAAATGGAACGTGCATTAAATAAGGGATGACGGGGAGCACGAGATAGTTAGCGGAATGTAGCTAGTAGAGTGTTGGTGTGAAATGAAAAGAGAAAATAAAAATACGGTGAGTAAACGTGGGTCAGCGGGCCCGAGTGTGAATGGAGTGAATGTGGAAGGCATGGTGCGAACGAATGATTGGGGGGAGGAGTGAATCCCACCCAAGGGAACCCGGGGTTAGTGTAATAATAGTTAGTGGGTGAGTTACATTAACCTAAAGGATGTCGGTTTGTTGTTAGTGTTGAACGAAGGCACAAAACCTTTTTCTAGGGTGCAGGAGTCTATTGTCCGACTGGGAGCGTGGCTGGTGAAATATGCGTACTGAGTAGAGGGCACGCCGGGCACCGAAATAGTCGGCCAGGGTAGGCCATGTGTCCAAGGGACCGAGTTTGTGTAATGGGCACGGGTAGCCCACGGAAACGGGACCCGGAGCACCAAAATGCCACTTGGGCATCGATGGGGAAGATGCCAGGAAGGGCATTCTCCACGGTCATAAGGAGTAGGTAGGCTCGGAGACAGCCTCAGTGACCCGGGGGTGCCGAAGATCGAGTTGGGCAGATGGGTATACCTACCAGTTGAGCCACGCTGCCCAGTCACGAAATTGTGCAAGAGCACGAGAGAAAATTTGCGGGCCAGGCCCAAATTAATAACGAATGTTTGTCTGTCTATTGCCTATCAGGCAAAATTTTAAACCAATCTTCACAAAACGTCACCACATGTTTGAGTTTGTCATAAGCAAGAAGCCTATTGTTTTTGTGGTTAAAGGTCAAAAGGTCAACATCGGCCAAAGGTCAGCAATTTTGGGGAGATTTCTAAAATCCTCAATTTTCATCCGATTAACTTGAAATTTGAAGATGATTTATATTTCAGGTCACATAATTCAACCAGCCAATTATTTTTGAGGTCAACATCGACCAAAAGGTCAACATAGGCCCAAGGTCAACAACTAAGGTAGTATTTCTAATATTCTCAATTTTCATCCAATTGACTGGAAATTTGAAGATGATTAATATTTCCGATCATTGAATTCAACCACCAATTATTTTTAGGTTAACTACTTTTGTGAGGTTTCTAAAATCCTCTCTTTTCATCCGATTGACTTGAAATTTAAAGAGGATTTATATTTCAGGTCACTGAATTCAACCACCAATTATTTTTGAGGTCAGCATCGACCAAAAGGTCATTATAGGCCAAAGGTCAACAACTTAGGTGGGATTTCTAGAATCCTCAATTTTCATCCAATTGACTTAAAATTTGAAGTCACTGAATTCAACCACCAATTATTTTTGAGGTCAACATAGGCCGAATTTCTAAAATTTTCATTTTCCTCTGATTAACTTGAAATTTGAAGAGGATTCGCATATTTGATCAATAAATTCAACCACCAATTATTTTTGAGGTCAAATTTGTTTTATGGATTTTGCAAGTATCGTGCTCTGCACGACGTCGTCTTCTTGTTTGACTGTTTTTTCACCTAAAGGTCACAATTCTAAACCGATCATCATGAAACTTGACCACGTTATAAAGGTAGTCTCAACTAAGAACCCTGAGAAGCAACTGGTTGTGCTACTTTTATCTTTATCGGATCTTGAATAATGCAGCCAAGCTTCCGACTTGCACAATGCCAGATTGATGTGAGAGCCAATCCGTTGAGGAATTTTATTTTCCCGGCTAAACTAATGTGCTGACCATGCTGAACCAATGGAGAAAAGACGAAAACGAGCTTGGTACATTTATAACAAGGAATTTATTTGCAGAGAAAGGTGAGGAAAGTTATATGGCACAGTAATCAGAGTTTATTCACAAAATGTGAAGGAGGCAAAAGCAAGAAATGCATGGGTGTGGCAAAAAAAATGCAGTTTATAAAAGAAGACAGTGCAGAGTTAACCCGATAACCTTCTACAATCTTGTGTCACACAGGTTACAGGCTCCATCACTCTCTCTCTCACACACACACACCCGAGGAAATTAGATTTAGCCCAGAAAGAGGAGAAACAGTTGAAGTGTAGTGGCTTTTGTTATGCCTGGCATGGTCGATGGACTTACTCAACCCAATCGTTAAGGAAGGGGGAGGAGGGAAGAAAACTAGGGTGTCTCTGATGTGAGTGGGAGGTGCAAAATGTAGAACAGTATGAGGCAGAACGTGTGGGAGGTACAATCGGTAACTCTGTTTTTGTTTGTGCATCCACAGTGGATGAGAGAAAAAGATGTGTGAGAGAAAGCTTAACAGGGATATGTGAGAAGTCTGTAAATGTTTTGCTAATGATAATGGTACGTCATCAAAGCCGAGCGTCGATGACCAGGCAACGCTCGCTCCGTCCCATTGCGCTGCCATCTCAGTTTGGTGGCGCTCGGCTGGGCAAAGGCTCCAGAGAGATTCTGCTTGCAGGGTGGACAAAAGAGAGCCTGGACGACAGAGACTGACTGAACCAGATGTGCTCTCTGTTATAGAGCCTGGGATAGGGAGGACCCAAAAAGCGGATGAGGAGGCCCGGTGAGCATTCCCGAGCTACCCCATTGGCGCATAGACCTCACCCCATGCCGTAGCCATGCCCCGTCAGACTCCGGAGTCAAACATGGCTTCAGTCGCTGTCAGGCTCTGGCATGCAATGGAGCTCCACAATTCCTATAGGGCACGTGTTTTCGGGAGTGCTCTCTGGTCACGAACGTACGCTGGACTACAACCGACACTGTTCGAGGAGTGTCAGAGCTATTCATACATCGCCGAATGAATCTCAGCTCACATTCACACTTTCAGCGACACGTCAAAGTATTCTAGCTTGCAGTCATGCACCATGTCCTCCATTCCCCGGCATCTCCAATGACTGTTGTGAGTGTCCAGGAAGCTGATGGCAGTTGTGGCGGTTATAGTGGAGTGAGAGAAGTGCCGTGGCATCCGCAGTAACGTACTTGAAGCATTGTAAGCGGTTGAGGGGATTGTGGTGATGAAGTTGAAGTGGTTGGGCATAGATTGTTGGGTTTTCTAGGAGGCGTTTGTAGTGATCATGATGGTTGTGGTGAGCATGGTGAGGATCTGAAGTGAGGTGTCGGTTGGTTTCCGGCGTGTTGTTTGAACAGGAAATGGCACACATATGCAAATGAGGCAATCACTGTGCCTTTGTGATGCTTCGCAGATATCGTTACTGGCCTGACGTGCATGTGTGCATGGTTTTGTTTGTGAAAGGGAAGGAGAATGAGTGAAAGAATCATAGGATTATTATATGTTGGGTGCCATTGCCTCAAAGGAGTGCCGGTTTTGCAAAAGCGCAACAATATAAAGACGTGGACAGACAGACAGACACACAGGGGCATTGCAGTCGTCTCACATTCCTTTCAGGGCGAGACGAGTTGCAGATTTTTTGCGAGCAACAGCTGGTGAGGAAAACCAAGTCACTGAAAACACAGACACCATGCATGCACAGAAGCCCTCGTTAGCATTCATCCATCATTTCGAATGTCATGTAAATATGGAACAGATGCAGCACAACTGACATCACTCCATTCACGGCACAGATTGCAGCTGTGATGACATCACACCTTATAACCTGTCGTTCTCGGCTGGATAAAATTGCAACACCTGGCTCAGGGATGCAGGCCTTGACAACTGCTCTATCTACCCACAATATTTTGACAGTTCTGCAATGCTATGGGAGTTTTGTTGCACCATTCAAATGGTTTCATCAAGGGTGATCCTGGCACACCTCCAACACATGCTCTACTGCTGCCAATAACTGAAGCCAATTTTCTTGGCAGGTAATTAATCTGTGAAAAGTCCCTTCTGTCAAGACGTAGGGATACTTTTAGTGTAACGTTCCACAGACCCACCTTTTTTCAAGGTTACACAATTGCTGTAGCTTCGTCACATGAAATGCTACAATTGCACATTTTGAATTGATTTGCACACTGCATTGCACCACACACCTCCCATGTGACTTCGCTGATGCTCGTTAAATTCTCTAAATGACATCTTCCTTTCACTCATCCTTTTCCCTTCAGAGGCAAGGACATGTAATATCTTGTTAGACTGATGGTAAACATTGATTTTGAGGATGTAGTCTGCCATAAAGGGTGTTTTTATGATAATTTTACTCAGCTTCCAGCAATGGCCATTGCAGAGAACTGTATCTCCCCTTGTGTAAGGCTGTAATGAGTGTTTAATGGTATTTATAACTGAGATGTACGTGCACTGCAGATCTTGTGTGCACAGCTCTTCCTTCATTCATTGAGAGGCATTAGATCTTGTAGCCGACAAATAGGTTGGTAATAAATCTATAATTTTGATACAATGCATTTTTGTTATTCAGTGGAGCTGTTGTAGCACAGACTACTGCAAAAAATAAGTATTTCATGTCCACACTAACACACACACACACACTCACACACACTCACACACACACACACACACACACACACACACACACACACACACACACACACACACACACACACACACACACACACACACACACACACACGGTAATGGACAATCGAAACTGATTGTGATCATCTTTTACCATGCCATTGGCAGAGCGTTGGTGCTGCAAAAGCAGTTACTATCAGACTAGAGTGATTCTATTGATAATAGCAACCTTTTTCAAGGTTACACAATTGCTGGAGCTTATCACATGAAATGCCACAATTGTACGCAGAGGTCATGACTCCATTATAGGGTGTGGACATTTCTGGCCTGAGCAACCATGGGAATTGAACCCACACCAGTAAGAACTTGAGAGTTCATAGAACACGATACTCTACACAGTGGTTAAGTATATATGGTACTTCAATTTTGATAAAATAATGATTTTAATGATCGTTTACATGATCACCATAAAATGCAGCATCAATCAGCATCGTACATCACCATATTGGCGACCTCTTTTTCACCCTGATGCTGCACCTTCTCACATGCCATGCCCACTTCCCAGTGGCTGTGCTTGACGGCTCTTATTACTTACCATACACCACCATATAGAACTTGTCCAAGAACTGCAAAACTGGAGGTTCTTGGAAGTATTATGAAGGTTGTTTGTGTTCCACAGTGTTCAAGTGTATAATTTGATGTAATTAAGGTTTCGAAGAGTTTTTAAGGCGTATAAATAAATGAATTTCTGGGTTTTACCACCGTTTTTACTACCTGTAGTTGGATAAAGCTGGCAAATATTCTCACAAACCACTTTATAAGGGGAAGTAAGTTGGAATACAGCTTCTCGCTTGGCCTGCAGCACGGTTTGAGTGCCGGGTGGTCATTTACCGCGTGGATTGTTGGTGAGCATGCAACAGAGCTGAAATTTCTGCAGAATGAAAAGGGACACTTTAATAAATGAATTCTAAACTGCTAAGGCATAATTTCAAAACCATGAAGTGGGAGATATTAGATACAGAATAACTTTTATGTTTTTGGTTGCTCATTAAACACCTTGTTTATAAATTCTCTGTTTTTGCCAAGTCCGACTGATCCCTCAGATTAATTTTCTGACCACACAACATAAAGCCATCTTGGCTCTGTTTTTGAGCCAATCAGAGGAGAAGGAGAGTTAGGTTATCTTTTTAAACAGTAGTTGAGGCTCATGGAAGAGCTGGGAGACAAAGGGTGAAGGCCAACAAACGAAAGGGGGAGATGGGTGGGGAGAGGAAGGCAGTTGTGCAAGTATCACTTAATCTCCGAGTGAAAACATACTCAGGGTCCTATCTCTAAAAGACTGGTATTCTGTTAACTCTTACTTTTCCTCTTTGGTAGACTTTTCAATATTTTTGTTCATTGATATTGTCCTGTACCTCAATCTTAGTTGTTTGTTCCTTCTCAAGGACTCCTTTATAATTCCCATGGACTATATGTTTCGCCTTATCCAGTCAATCACAATGACGGTCTCACAAAGCCAAACAACCTGTGATGGAGTTCATGCCCCAGTCAGATCTTGTTTGTCAAGAAGAGTCTGCAAACTTTCCAAAAAAATCTCAGATTTTAAGTTCCTTTATTGATCTGTATGCAACTATCGGGAAACCTGGTCGAAAGACAATGCCTGAACCACTTTACCGCGTCGTGTTTCATCCAAAGGCGTACTTCACAAAGCCTTGGACCACTTTGAGACGACCCAATACCAGCAGGGTTAACTTGTTTTACCAAGCAACCTCTGGAAGGAGCTCAACACAGTGACTGCCATTATTTGCATGGATGCCTCCACACTGGAACTGCATACAAATTCTCAAAGTTGTTCAGACAAACCAACTATTCAACTCTGAAATTAATCCTTTGCCACAAGTCAATCCCAATAAAGAGATGGCTGAATTATACCATCCCTCTCCTGCCCTCCTTTAATTCTGACAAGTCCTGCTCACATATACAATATCAAGAGCATACATCACTGGTATATCCATTGGTTTCACAAAAGTCGATTACCTGACCTTGGCCATTTATATGAGGTGTGTATAAATACCACCCCAAGTCACATCTCAGATACCTTCAAGAACCAAAATGAAACTTATTTCCCACCTGTCTTTCTTATACTGTATTATTCTTTCCCTACATCTCTTTTTGCAAGTCTATTTCTGTCTGATTTTCTTAACCAGCAAAAAGGGAAGACAAAAAAAAAAACACAAAATGTCAGCTGTTGCATCAGTCTACCCGATGAAGCTCTGTGCCAAACCAGGTGATTCTAGCTGCTCGTATTGTTGTTATTCTGCTGACATGGAGACAAATACACAGATGTGTTTCTCGCAATGGTCATGTGCTGAGCAGACACAAAAAAACAGAAGCGCATCGAGAGTAAGGAAACACAAAGAATTGAAGAGACTACAGTTGAGAGGGAGAGGTGACTTTCAAAGGTCAGGTGATCCATATTCAGATCAGCAGCAGCTGTGACCAAAGAGCAGAAACAGATGAAACTAACCAGGAAGAGAAAATCAAAGTAAGAAGCCAGAGTAAATCAGACAACTGCAGTGCAAGATGTGACAGCTTTTATAAAGGTCCCAACAAACGTACACAAATATTAATATGTACTATTGTACACCCTAACTTAGGCACCATCTCCCCATTCTCAGAGGTGGGGTAAAGGAGCCAAATCCTGCCTATCGGTATCCTAAGTACATATGGATAATTTGAGGAAAATTGGCCAAGCAGTTTCCAATCTTGAAGTCAGAGGTCCATCCATCCATACATCAGGACCACACTGTGTGCAGAGCATTGGTGCTGCCTAAGCAGTCTCCTTGGCTATTGGGCACAATACTGGATGGGTCGCCACTCCGACACACGATACCAGCAAGCTGGCACTCATTTTGTCGACCTCAGAAGGATGACAGGCAGAGAATCAACCCCACCTGGTATTAATTCAACAGCCAAGGGGGATTTGAACTCAGGATCATAGGATCCCAAGCCCACCACCCGAACCATTAAGCCAACACCAGGCAGTCAGGGGTCATTGATAGTAAAATCAAACATTAATACACAAAAAAAAACAATTTTTAATGCTCAATTGTGAACTGAAGCTGCAAGTTGTAATGAGAGAATGAACAATGGAAGAAATTTGCTGTCTCTACATACCGGGAAGATGCACGCAGAAAGTTCGTTCACTTCAAAAATAATTGTTGTTATGGCACATCAAATCACAAAACAACCATGACTTCTTAAAAGAGAAGCATAATGGCACGAGTTGGAACCTCCCTCGAGTGCATTTCTAGTTTAATCCATTTTGATGAATTAGTGGTCTACTTGAAGGGGCTCATCTGTCCCTTGGGTGTAGTCAGGGCAGGAGTTTGAGATTTCAATAAACAAGGCACCAGAGCACCATGCACCTCATGCTTTTCTTGCTTATATTAGCAGTGTCCTGAATTCTCAGCAATATATTACTCTCCCCATAATGGAGAATATCACCAAAGGCTACATTTGGGAGTCCTTGCTCGTTTCACTTTCGATCGGAATCTTTCACCGACCGATTTCTGCTGAGGTTCAACCTGCCGAGTAAAATCGTGTCGCCGTTGATTTATTTTTTCTTGTTTTACCTAAACCAATGGCACTTGCCTGTCAGATAATATAACCATTAATTATTTGCACTTCTTTGTTCATGAAGGTCAACTGATTATAATTCAACCGACTTGTTTGTTTTCCATTCTACATATTCATATAAAAAGGTTTAATCAGAAAACAGAACAGAGAGAAATTGGTTTATTATTCCACCATGAGCAGTGAATTTAAGAATGCTGGTTAAGTAATATGGAATACACAAACAAGACCATATCACCATAATGACTTCAAGGTATTTTGTTTGTTTATATTATTATATCAGGAATTGGTTTGGATGGATTAGTCACACCTTCAAAAGACAGGTTCAAATTTCTTCCCATTGTGTCCTTGTCCTCAGTTGAAAGAAAGGAAGGAGAGACTGTTAGATAGAAATAGAGACACACAGACAGACTGAGACGCCATTTCAGCACAGACATAATTTCCAATCTGCCAAACATGTACCTTTCTGTTTATGTCCAGCTGCGAAGGCAAGGCTCTGGTGACCTTTTTAGAGAAAATTGCCGTGTAACTGTCACGTTTGCACAGCCTTCTCGGAGATAAAATAAATGACTGGAGGCACCGTTCATTGCCGGTTAGTGCAACGCACTGAATCAGCTCTCCGTGGACATCATGGGCCGAGGAGGAGAGCAGAGGACTTAGTTCCTCGTGTCATCCTGGTTTTTTACCATGCTTTTAAGAGATGTATAAAGAACCTGGCAGTCTCTCTGCTACCCGCCAAGGGGCAGGCATCCAGCAGCTCGTGGCATCAAATAATGGAACATTTTCAAAATGAAGGAATATCTTCAATCCGACTGTCTTTCTGCCATGTTTATACTGGCATGGCCGAAGAGGCCTGAGATTTATAATACATTTCATTTAAAAATGAATTCACCACTTAAATCTATTACTACACAGTAGTAATTAATTTTATTATCTTGCACTCGCAAAGAGAAAAGCGGGGTTTAGCGATTGGTAGCGTACGTGTGCCGTACGCACGCAAGTACGTACATGTCTACATTTTAAAAATGCATTTTCTCAGCAACCGTTAGTCTGATCGATTGACACAAAATTTTCCCAATCGGCGTGCCTCCTGCTCCAGAATATTTATAGTCATGATTATGACGTCGTAGGTCACGTCGTTCAGGCGTCATCAGGTATGGGTCAGGTATGGGAGCATGTGCCAGAACAGCGCGTCGCTGCGTCCACTTTCCGCCGGTACTCCAGGGGCCTCCGTCTGGCCATCCCCCAGGCAGATGCCAGGCCCATCCCCATCTCCTTGAGATGATGGTAAACCTGCTGCAACCATGAGGCATGTGGTCGGCCCACTGGCCTCCTCCACTCATGAGACTCCCTCGCTGAGAGAATCTGGTGAGCAGGATCAGCGTCAGGAAAACGAGCCACATGTCCATACAGCCGCAGCTGACGCTCACGGACTATGCAGGTAACAAATCTCATCCGAGTCTCTCTCAGCAACCGCTCGTTGGACACAAAATCCGACCAGCGATAGCCAAGGATTCTCCGAAGAGACCTGGTACCAAAGGAATTAAGTCTCCGTCTCAGATCCTTGGTCAAAGTCCAAGTCTCGCACCCATAGAGCAAGACTGGAAGTACCAAGGACCTGAAGACTCGGACTTTCGTCCTCCCGCACAGGTACCGGCAGCGCCACACCCCATGATCCAGTGAATTCATGACTCCCCAGGCCCGACCCAGACGTCTATTGACCTCCGGCTCACAACCTGCGGAGACATGAATATCACTGCCAAGGTAAGTGAATCTATCCACGACCTCAACATCCTCACCACAAACAGACACAGACAGGACAGCAGCATCCAAGATGTCACCGAAAGCCTGGATCTTTGTTTTGACCCAAGAAATCCGTAATCCCAACGGCTCCGACTCCTCATTCAGCACCTCGAGGGCCCCCAAGAGGATGTCTAAAGTCTCCGCAAAGATGACTGCATTATCTGCAAAATCAAGGTCCGAGATCTTGACATTGCCAAACGATGCACCGCAACTTGATCTCTCCGACATCCTCCCAAAAATCCAGTCCATACAAGTGCTGAAAAGTGTGGGGGCAAGTACACATCCCTGACGAACTCCAGTAACAACTGGAAATAAGTCAGAGGCGGTACCACCACACTTCACAGCACTCTCAGTACCAGAGTAGAGTTCAGACATCAGATCGATCAGTTTCGGTGGCACCCCACGAAGACCAAGAATCCTCCAGAGGACATCCCGATTCACTGAATCGAACGCTTTACAGAGATCAACATAGGCTGCAAGCAGCCCCTGCCGAAACTCTCGTCTGCGTTCGGTGAGGACACGAAGTGCAAGGATACGGTCAATCGTTGACCTCTTTGGTGTAAAGCCTGACTGCTCTGGACGCTGGTGCTCAAGCAGATGGTGGCGAACCCTATCAAGAATTATCCGAGCAAAGACCTTGCCCGGCACTGAGAGCAGCGTCACCCCTCGGTAGTTGTTGCAGTCTTGGCGATCACCCTTCCCTTTCCAGAGAGGGACAACAAGGCCCCTCTTCCAGTCAGTTGGGATGATGCCTGTGTTCCAGGCAGAGCACAAAACTGCATGCAACGACGCGAGTGCAGCATTTCCACCAGCCTTGAGAAGTTTGGCATGGATGCCACAGATCCCTGGAGCTTTGCCCCGTTTCAACTGGTTCACCGCAGCCCGTATTTCCACAAGCGATGGTGGACCACAGTTGATTCGAGGGTCAGCAACAGGGATTGTAACACCCTTGACGTCCAACTCGACAGCTGGGGGATCAGCCTGGTACAACCGCTCAAAGTAACCGGCCCAGCGGGCCTTCACTTCAGACTCCTCTGTCAAGAGCCTACCACTCTCTGCTCGAACTGCAGTGCTCCGAGGGATGGGCTTGGATGAACGTAATGCGCGAATTCCCCTGTAAGCGGGACGAGAATCACCTGTCCACAGGTGATGCTCTACCCCCTCACAGATTCCTCGCACATAGGCCTCCTTGTCCACCCTCAGTGCACGTACAGTTTTACTCCTCAGCTCCCTGAACAGCTCAGCTCTGCCATTCAGCCTGGCCCTGCGACTCTGGTCAATGGTATCCAGTGTCCCTTGAGAGACAAAATTCTTCTTTGCCCTGCGGTGAACTCCAAGGCATCCACCGGCAACATCAAGGACGGTGGTCTTGAAGGTGCTCCACAACTCTTCAGGACCCCCAAAGCAACCAGACCCCCCAAGTGTCCACTCAGCCTGTTCGCAAACTCCTCAGCGACTCTCTCATCCCTGAGCTTGGCAACATCCAGCCTAGGCTGGGATGGTACCATTCTCCAGGATTTAAGGTGCAGCTTTAGAGTTGCTACAACAAGCCTGTGGTCAGTATTGAGGAACTGAGCACTCCGGTAGACCCTGCAGTTCTGGATCATCCTCCAACGACCGTCAATGAGGACATGGTCAATCTCCTTTGCCACACCGCCAGCGTTGGAATACCAAGTCCAGCGATGAGCTTGCGGGCGCTGAAACCATGAACCAGCCACCCTAAGTCCATGACTTCTTGCAAAGTCAAGGAACTTAGTGCTATTCTGGTTCATAGTTCCTGACCCATGGGGACCAACACACACCTCATAACCATCCCTATCAGTTCCAGTCGATGCATTGAAATCCCCCAAGACTAGAAGTGTATCTCGTCTGGGGCACTGATCAACCACAGACTCGAGTGTGGCGTAGAATGCATCCTTCACGGTGAGATCACTCGCCTCAGTCGGAGCATAAACAGAGACCAGGGAAATGACACCTAAGGAGTGACGAATCCTTAATCTCATAATACGCTCGTTGACCGGTGTTACCTCAATTATCATTGGGGTCAGCTTATTGGACACAGCTACAGCAACTCCTTGGGTATGGTAACCATCAGAGCGACCAGACCAATAGTAGGTGTAACCACCCACCATTATCTCGCCGCAATCCGGTCTCCGAACCTCAGAGAGAGCTGCAATCCCGATGTCCAAACGCTTGAGCTCAGATGATAACAGAGACAGGTGATCATCCTCTCTTAGGGATAGGACATTCCAGGCACCCACCCGAAGGGACCGCCTCAGGTTAACCCAAGGAGACCGCCGTCTGGTGGACGACACCTCAGCACCACTCCGACACACTCTCCCGCAATCTGACCCAGGGATGTTACCCCGTGGTTTCCCTCCTATCAAAGATTGGGGGTCCCGAAGGCTTTGCCCCAATCCCATCATCCGGTGAGCTGCCCTGCGAAGGGAAGCTGCACAGGAGGTACTCCCACGGAGTGGGTTTTCAGATTTTTTTGCGTTTTTGCGTTTTGCGGAATGAAGCGTTTTACGGTGGCTGGAGTGCAAATCCTGCCACCAACCTCCTAATAAGAAGTAACCCAACTGCAGGAGGACGTCCGCAGACACAGTTGGGCACTAGATATGGATGGCCGTTGGCTCACAAGGAGCTCCTCTGCCCTTTGACAGGTTTTGTTTTTAATCCTGCTGGGTGTCCATATCCAAACACCCTCCTCACCAGAAAACCTGGTGGGGGAGACGGTTTAGTCGCCGACAACCCGACCATGGAACAGGTTAGTACAGGTTTACATGGTACCTGTAGCAGGTCACAGATCGAACCTGACCTGACTGATAGGCGTCATCATGGGAAAAAAACGGAAAAATTTTGCACTTCTATATCTCTGAAACCGCTCCATGGAAATTTTTTTTACTCATGGCTCATTGTCAAGTACTCCCCATAGGGCATAAGATATGTTAATGATGATGTCATCGGTGCCTTAATTTTGACATCATAATTCGATAAGTGCAACGCTTGATCTGGGCAATATGAAAATAAATTCTCTATAATTGTTGGTCCAATTGACACTAAATTTTGACCATAGGTGCAACATGCCAATGGACAGGCATCTCCTCGTGTAGGAATTTATAATGATAAAGATAACGTCATCAGTCACATGGTGTGGCAGCCCTATTGGATCAAATAAAAAAAAAAATACACGAGTTGGCTCACACCAAGTCCTTCTCAAGACTGTGCAGGGGGTGTATTCTCTGAATACCATAGTTTATTTTGTAATACAGTGGGATCCTGACATTCGTGGGGGCTATGTTTCTGAAAAATGCCGCAAATGTCGAATCCGTGAAAACGTGAATATCGTGAAGTTTCAATGGGAAAAAGGGGGATAGGTTCCCAATGGTTTGTGATTCATAAGGGAAATTTTGAAATTTTCCAAACACGAATGCATATCATTACAATTTCAATAAAAAGTCTTACAAATGAAAAAAACAACAGCAGCAGGCACTGTTTCCAATTTTTATTTATGATGCGACGTAACTTTTGATATGATGATGATGAGTTTGAATCCAATAAACTCCTCTGAAGAGGATGCAGGTGAGGGTGCTGAAGGCCACATAGGTGAGGGTGATGATATTGAGGTGGAGGAGCCGGAGTGAAAAAAGAAAAATGGGTAATGGACAGCTATTTTGCTGAGCACTGCAGCTTTCTGTGTAGCTCCTTGTACAGAAGCAAAACATCATCCAACCACCTCTTGAACTGGAGGTACCGCTCCATCACTGGGTCGGTATCTTGCAACCTGTCACTCATACCCTGCTGCACCCCAGTCAGGAACCTGACCGTCAGGTTGGGCCTTACCACTTCTTCGTCCTCCTCCTCCTCCTCACTGCCTTGCTCCTCCTCCTCCTCCTCCTCAAAACTTTGATGATGGCCTCA
Source organism: Eptatretus burgeri (assembly GCF_056783735.1). NCBI lineage: Eukaryota > Metazoa > Chordata > Myxini > Myxiniformes > Myxinidae > Eptatretus > Eptatretus burgeri. The sequence goes on from NC_140969.1 coordinate 51,335,552, forward strand.
AACTCTTCAGTCAGCTCCTCCCCATGCTAGGTGATCTACTCCAATTCCTCATGCTCTATATCATCAAAGCCTGTCGCTCCAATCTCTGGTGCCAACCCAGCAATGTTCCACCTCTCTTCCGTGGTGTCAGGAAAACCTATGAAGTTGTTGACTGCGTGTGGTCATAGGTTTTGCCAGCAAGCATTGATGGTGGAGGCTTTCACTTCGTCTTGTGAGTCTTTGATGGTGCTGATGCAGTACATTATGTTGAAGTCCTTCCAACATTTCCCAACGGTCAGTTTGGGATCAGACTCCATAGCATCCAAGATGTGACAAAAAGTGTGGTGGGTGTAATAAGTTTTGAACATCAAAATTACCCCTTGTTTGAGTGGTTGGATCAGGGAGGTGGTTGGGTGGCAGGAAGATGACCTCAACATTGGGATCAGCCAATTTCAGCACCTTGGGGTGGCTAGCTGCATTGTTTACCAGCAGGAGGACCTTTTCATGACTGCCAGGTACCTCTCCACTTGAGGAACAAAGCAGCTGTGGACCCAATCCATGAAGATGGCAGCTGTTGCCCATGTCTTTCCGTTGGCCCTCCAAAATATGGGCAGAGTGTGCTTATTTTTGCCCGTGAGAGCACGTGGGTTTAGGGAATGGTACAGCATCATCGATTTGATCATGCTGTCCCTTTTTGGCATTGGCACAGAGGAAAAGAGATACTCGGTCCTTTGCAGCTTTGAACCCTGATGTTGACCTCTCTTGATTTGAGATGAAAGTTCTCATGGCCATTTCTTTTCTAGAACAGGCCAGTCTCATCTGCATTGAAGACCTGCTCTGACGCATACACTTTCTCCTTGATTGACTACGTTGAGCAGGGAAAGTATCAGCTGCCTCTTGGTCCTCTGAGGCATGCTCACGTGTAAGTTTCACTTTGTGGAGACTGTACCGCTACTTAAAGCGGTCAGTCCATACCCTGCTATCTTGGAAGGGACTGGAGCTACTCATACCCACATTACTTGAACCCGTATCACTTAGCGGATTGCTTGTACCCGCATCACTCGTGTTTGCAGCACCACCTGTGCCAAGCAGATGATCATACACGAGCTTTGCCTTTTCGTGAATCAGGGCTCCAATTAAAGGCATGTTTTTTCTTCTTCTGGGAATTGTCCTCTAACGGCACATTCACATAATTCTCCATTGTTTTGAGGTGAATTACCCTGACCTGGGTAACTACTTTGGTTCTGGGTACTGTGTGTGCTCGCCATGAAACTTTCGCAAATTGCCTTCTCGTCTTTTTTTAATGTAATGGAGAGTCCACTTGTTTATGCCATAATACCCGCCCACAGAGGCCGCACTCTCACCTCTTGCTAACCAGTCTCGTAGCTCCACATTTTGGCTCAGGCTCATGACTTTTTTCTGCCTCTTAGGATTAGATGCATCTCCTGCACTACTCTTGCGCTTTGGACCGATGATTGAACAATGAGTGCAAAAGGTCCACGAGCGGGAGGAATCATAGCAGGTCAAGGCAGCGGGACGAGAAGAATGAATGAGATCCAGGACACGCTGCACATAAGTAGCTCTGCAGGGTTGTGGGTAGATGGAGGGGTGGTTCGTATGACCATTGTTTGTGGGGGATAATGGCGGGGGATGGTTTATGTGTACGTAAGCGAGGCCTCACCACACATCGCTATACACTCTGGGAGGGGGGGGGATAGAGTGAGGAGGATGTGGGAGTCGTGGGGAGGGGAAGGGGGGGGTGTTCTGGACATGTGTTTGATGGAGGGAAAGCGAGGGTCAGGGAGGGAATGGTCTCCTTATGCCGGCATTAGTATAGGATTAAATGAAATTGGATACGTTAAAACAGCACATTCAAACGGGTCATCCTAAACAATGTCCGGACACTGCCCAGAGACATCCGTAAGGGGGTGGAGGGGCTTTGGGAGGAGGTCAGTGCGAGAGATGGGGAAGGGAAGGAAGGGTGTTTTCCTTAAACCATCGAAAAAGCTGCACCAGTTTTCATGCCTTTTATTTAATTTCCGCACGTACGATAAGCAGAAGCACATGGTTCACGAGACTGCTGCATAACATCCTCCACAGCAGCACACACCACGGGCCCGGGTGTGAGTTCGAATTTGAGTTCAAGCCACATGCCTGTGAAACCTGCTCACTGCACACATGAAACCAAGCATGCAGGCACGCACACACCCCACAGAGTGTCACTTGTACCTATTTGTACCCCGTCCATGTTTACTGTCTACGTACCTCTTCATTTTTAGCAACTGCTGACTATTAATGTATTGCTGCAACTATTAGTATATTTATTGGATTCGCTAGATATCCCTTATTGTCGGGTTTTCCGTCTGTCTGTCTTTGTGTGTGTGTCTGCAACGCGAGGCTCCACAGCACAAACCAGCAAACCGATTTCGATGAAACTTGGCGAACAGGTACCATATGAGCTGGGAGTGTGCGCGTTTGAGTTTCGTTGCTAAGCAACCACCCGTTGCTATGCAGCGGCCGAAAAACCGCACGTTCACTATTTTCAATACTTGTCCTACAGTTTTGAATGTAGAGAAACGAGACTTCGGAATTAAACACTTCGAGATATTTAGAAATTTTACTCGAGCCGATTTTTGATTTAGGTTTTATTTTTCAAATGGTAGTCCTTCAAAAATCGGGTGTCTATTTACCATCATTTAAGGTGTGTATACAGTGTTTGGAAGGAACTACACCGTCGTTCCACCTTCGATCTCTCCTCGATCCAAACGTTATTGACCAAAGTGAAAAGGATCCAAAATAAATGGAATCACCGCCATTTCTGTCTTTGTGGATTTCTAATAATATGGTATAAATCAAGTTATGTGGAATTTGAAAAACATCTTTAAAAAAAAAAAAATTTCTACACCCTCCGTTATGTTATCGTCCGCGACACGCCAGGTTCATCAAAAACAACCGACCAGGAAGTCTTCTCACGCTACCCACGGTCTGGTTCGTATTTCCCTGAACATCTGTTGTTCTGTTCTGTCTCTCTCTCTCTCTCTCTCTCTCTCTCTCTCTCTCTCTCTCTCTCTCTCTCTCTCTCTCTCTCTCTCTCTCTCTATCTCTCTATCTCTCTATCTCTCTATCTCTCTATCTCTCTATCTCTCTATCTCTCTATCTCTCTATCTCTCTATCTCTCTCCGTCATGTCAACAAAAATAATGACACATTTTATTTTTTACTTAATTCGTCCCTAATTTCGTCGAGCCGATTTTTGATTTAGGTTTTATTATATCAAATGGTAGTCCTTCAAAAATCGGGTGTCCATTTACCGTCATTTTTTTTATGCCAATTCAACCAAGTTCAACCAATTCCACTTGGTTGTGGAAAACAACCAAGTTGGCAAAATACACAATAGGAAAAATCTTGCCAGGCAGAGGAACAATTGTATGTGAACCAATACGTCTTGGCAATGAATCTTTGGCGGTGGATCGGTCAGAATGAAAAGCATCGTATCCAGCGCTTCGATCCTAGCGGATCCCTCGTCGCCTACCGGCTTGTATTAATATTTTGTCATGAAAGCAGATCACACAAAATGGTCGAAAGAAAACTACATATGGAATTGCTGAAAAAAGGACCTCTGTGGACTGTGTCATCATGGCTTGAAAAAGCAGATTAGAGAGCATGACGTTGCGCTCAATGAAGTTACACTTTCTGCACATTCCTTAATCTCGTCTTCACTCAATATAATCGTCCAAACAGTCAAAAATATTAAGCTTAGTCTCTTTGCTTAAATATATATACACTTAGCTTTGAAAATCGCGAATTTGTTGAAATTTTCAGATTTCACTCCAGATTTTGACCTTTATTTAGTCCACGAGATCCGATTCTCACATCAAATATGATATTTTGATTATATACTTTAATTAATCCGTGAGAGTACATCGTGTTTCCAAATCAAGGCATGTTTGAATAGGCCAAACAAAATGGTGAATTAAGACCTCAGCAAACTGACAGACAGAGGGCCGACCAATGATGATGCCTTGACAAAGGATAATTAAATAAGGCAGTTAATTATCTTCAAAAGGGGTGTTTAAGTTAACCCAAACAACCAATTTTCAATCATGCACTACTGTGGCATTCCCTTAGTATGCCTTAGTATGTTTCAGGCCGCTAGGTTTCATAGTTTGGAGTTACGGAGGAGACACACACTCACACACACAGACATTTTTTGTATAGATGAATTGATATTTATATATGCACATGATTACAGGTGGGACAGTCGATCTGCTTGGCCGATGGCTTTCTACATTTTCCTGTGATGAATTGCAAAATAAATAAATATAAAAAGGCCTCAATAGCTCAGAGGGTACGTTCGTTCCCAGCTGAACTATGAAGATGTCAATTTAAAGAAATGTTGGTTTTGCTCAACTTGCATTTGACCTGGAACATTGCCTCGAATATCTGAGTGCTTTTGCAGGTAAACACCCAGAATATAACACCTAACAGGGGCATGGCACACCAAAATGAACTATCTTGTCTATCTGACTACAATACTTTGAATGATTGCAGAGACATGTGCATATTAAGATACAAGTAGATGATAAGTGTAAATTACCAAATCACTCTTCCTACCCCTTCTAGCAAATGCATATTGGACCAGAATTTGATGGTTAATTTGGTATACCGGTTATAAAACAGAGGCATCCCTGAACATTAATATCGGAATTTGGAATTTGGCCGGGGTACTGGCTGGTGCAGGATTGTCTACTCATTTTCACAGGCACTGGGATATTTAACATCCACTGGGAATGCTTGAAGATGAGACACCCACCTAAATGTCCCAATAAAACATGGAGTACTCATTTATGTGGCACTTTGCCTGCAGAGCACCAGGATGACAATTCTTGTCAGTTTGTGGAATCTACATAGGTCAAAGGCCACAATGCTTCCACTGAGCTATGCTGTCAGTCCTCCAGGCTTACGAACACACAGGAAAAAAAGAATCTGAAAAGTCTATCAAATGAAAAAACGTTGACGTTAATGTGAGCCTACATTCCACTTCGTGTTTGCTATCGATTCTCACACAACTCTGTCATCCAAAAACGAAAATCTCGCTGCACTGTATATCAAACTATGGCGATATCAAAAATGATTGGTGATGGGTAGTTTTGTAAATGGCATAATAATTGCATTGATGATAACTAACCCGACAGTCCCTTGTAATTAAAAACAATACTCATCTTACAATATCATTGGAGTACAAGGGGTCTGCAAGGGGGGTCAACAATATCATTGGAGTACAAGGTATTGACTTGGGTTTGGTTCTTCTCGCATCCTAACAAAGAGATGGCATAAGCTGTGTTTTTTTATTTTTAAAAAGGCTATTTTATTAAAAGCAACTTAGCTGAGTATACAAGGGGGGAGTTGAGTCGCACACAAGCTCATACAGCTATACATAGGGAACTTTGGCGCAGAAAGAGGCCATTCAGCCGATCATGCCTGCACTGCATCAACCCCAGTATCATCAACCATTTATACACAATACTATATCCTCATACCCCTCTATATCCAATGCATCCAGGTACCTATCTAATTCCCATTTAAATGTATGCACCCCCTCCACTGCCACGACCTTTCTGGGGAGACCATTCCATGCATTAGCCACTATCTGACTTAAAGACCCCTGCCTTAAAACTGTCTCAATTCTCATCTTATTTACCCTCAAGCTGTGGACCCTGGTCCTAACTGTCCACTCTGCTTTAAAAAAAATCCCCACTGCACCTATGTTGTCCACAACCTTAATCATCTGAAACAACTCTATCAGAACCCCTCATTATTGCTTCCTTTCCAATGAAACTTAGTCAAGTTAGCTTAGTCCATTCCTCATAGTTTAGTCTAACAAGCCCTGGAATAACTCCAGTAGCCCTGTGCTTTACCTGCTCTATGGCAGTTATATCCTTCCTCAGCTACACGCAATATTGACCAAACCTACACACAATATTCTATATGAGGCCTCACTAAATTCTTATACAGTGTTATCACTACCTCTTTTGATATGTAATTTATTACCCGTCGAAGACGACCTAAAACCCTGGATGCTTAATCTATAGCTCTCTGGCACTGCTGTTTGCTTACCTCCTGTATCTATTAGCACCCTCATCTCCATTTTATAAACCACTGTATCTCGAACCAAAAGATTTACTGTGCTCAGGACTGTGCCCATACATGTTAGACACCACGACCAGCGTTGACGCCGTAATGTGACTTACTCGGCCGCATTTGGTCGAGCGGTCTGAATAAACATGTCGAACCCCACAGGATTGGTAATGAGAGAAGGCATACGAGGGAGAAGGATGAAGTGTGGAATTCACAAGAGGCAAACCACACAAGCCTGTAGAAAATGGGGGTAATGACCGAACGGCTGTGCAGAAAGCAAGAATTGGAGCAGCTGTTTGACAGGAAATGCTTGCTGCAACTTGATGCTCCGGTTGTTTCTTTTCCTTTTGACATCATTACCCTCATGGCACAAATTTTCCATTATGCAGAGCTGTTTCTGTCATCCCATATCAGCCCACAGCATATGCTGTCAACCTCCTAAGCTCTCTGTTATGACGTGTAGAACCATAACAGTATCGATAATGGCCTCTGAAAATGACATTATTCATTATTACTCATCAATTGCAGATATCCAGGATATGAAAGTCATTTAACACATTTATATTTTCATTCGGTTAAGTCACAGTATTAAGGAGAGCAAGAAAGACTTTGGCGTTGTCACTTTTCATTTGTCACTAATATTTCTATCTAAATATTCTCGTTTGTACATAGAGGGAACTTACACACCTTTGGGTTGTCCTGGGTTTCATTCCCACTCTGTATGTATGGATTTTAGAAGATAAAAATGGCTTTTTTAAGAAACGTGACGAGTTGATGAGCGGTCTCTCCTCAGCACGTTCTGTGTAGTGTGTTTCAATGCAATGTTGCATTATTTTTGGAATCCCTACTCTTCATGCGATCAAGTTCATCAGTGAGTCACGAATATAGTTTTCCCTAATTTTGAGTTCATTCACGCAATTAAATGATGATGAGACTCCTTTTTTGTAATGGTTCGTCCTGGTATTCTTTGTCATTATTAAGTTTAACACCTGTTTTGACAGTGAGAGTACTTTTTTTGTAATCATGATGGTAGTTTTCGGGTTGTCTGTCCGTCCGTACGTATGTACGTACATCCGTTCATGCTAATTTTCTCTATTTTCTCTGCAACCGTTTATCCGATTGACATGAAGTTTTCACCACAGGTGTGACTACTCGTGTAGAATGTTTTTATGATAATTATGACGTAATAGATCACGTGGTATGGAAGCCATATTGGAAAAAAAGTAAAAACTTTGGACCTCTGTCAAAAACCACTCCATTCAAAAAATTGAAACTTGGCACATGTGAAGTACTCCCCATGAGAAATGAGTGTGATCTTTTTTTTTTTTAATATCATAGATGGCTTCATTATGGTGTCAGCATTGCACATGCCAAATGATTTATCCGATCAGTATTAAATTTTTGAGGGTCATCTCGGGCTAAATTGTAATTGTGGGGAAAAAATGATGACTTTATCGGTCACGTAGTTCAGCAGTGTGTGCATTGTTTTTAATATAAAACCTTCAAAAATCCTCTACTCCAAAACGGCTAAACAGATCGAGGCAAAACTTTACAGGTATGTTCGCCAATCCAGGAGGAACAAAAGGTTCTCCAACTATGACGTCATTGGTTACGTGGTTTGGCAGCGATATTGGATTTACCCATAAACCTTTAAATATCATCTTCTCCAGAACGGTTTGACAGATCGAGGGGAAACTTCACTCACATGTTCCTCAATCCTCGGGGATACCAGGTTGTTCATGAATAATTAATAGGTCACAACGTCTGGCAGCCATATTTGACTGAACAAAAATCTTTGAAAAATTATTTCTCTTGAACCACTTCATCAATTGACATTATCTCATTATCATAGGGAATATGTGTTTTATATATCAACCTGATCAGATGCATGGTCTGGCAGCCAGAATTATTTAATACTGGCAAATACAACCCATCGCTTCGCTGATGAGGGTTTGAAGCAGAGGGGGGGGGGGTGGAGAAAGAGAAAGGGGGAGAGAGAGGGGGTGGGAGGGGAGAGGAGGGAGGGGGAAGCGAGTAGTGGGTGAAGAAGGGGAAGCTAGGAAGGGGAGAAGAGTGAGGAAGGAGGGTGGAGGTGGGGAGAGCGACACCTCATGAAACATTGCTTGGGGAGATAGAGAAAGAGAGAGAGCTAGAGAGAGAGCTAGAAAGAGAGAGAGAGCGAGAGAGCTAGAAAGAGAGAGAGAGAGCGAGAGAGCTAGAAAGAGAGAGAGAGCGAGAGAGCTAGAAAGAGAGAGAGAGCGAGAGAGCGAGAGAGCGAGAGAGCGAGAGAGCGAGAGAGAGACAGACAGAGGTGTAGGAGGAGAGTGCTGCATTTTATTCGGAGGGGAGAGCGAGGATGAGACAGACAGACAGACAGACAGAGTGAGTTAGTGGGGGGGGGAGGGGGGTGGAGGAGGATGAAAAAAAAAAAAGAGAGAGGTGAGGAGTGGTAGTAGCATTCGCAAAGAGAGTGATTTGTTATGCTTAATGACCAAACACAAATAAGCTCATGTCAGAACAGCTGCACACACAACGACACAACAGAGTTTGTAAAGTTAACCGCTGGCGCATCTGCAAAAACTGATATCCCAGTTCCAGAAAACTAGTGGGAACATGAACCAAAAAGCAATCACTGAAAACATGGAAGTACCGACCGATCACCTACGACCTAATTATCCCATTGAGCGTGAACATCAAAAACAAAGCGTTGCGACCAGATATCATACTTAGGTACAAAATAAAGAGAGAAGAAGGCACTGCTAAATGAGGTGTTAATACCATTGATTTTGGACTAAACATTGCAGAAATCAAGAAAATGACCAAATACCAAGACCTCAAGAATGAAGGGAAAAGATCCTGGAAGATGAAGAATGCCAAAATTGGACCAATGATAGTTGGAGCTTTAGGAATGATGACAAAGAAACTCACAGAGATATTAAAAACCATCCCTGGGAATATTACTACAAACGAACTACAGTTGGAAGCTGTCCGGGGCTCAGTAACGATCCTTAAGAGTCTTCGGCACAAAACTTTGAGAACAAAAAACTTCACAGCTTGGTCCATGAATCATGACCCCTACCCAAATGAAGGTGAATACTTTGAGCCCACCAATGGAGGACTCCATTCCACACTCTGAAACTCACATACGAAGATACCAATCAACGACACACACACACACACACACACACACACACACACACACACACACACACACACACACACACACACACACACACACACACACACACACACACACACACACACACACACACACATTTCTTTTTATTCATATAGTTTTTTTAAATCTGGGTTCAGGGATGATGTCATAGTTGGGTTTGTTATGATGTATTGTTTTGATGTTGGCATACATCATTTTAATCAATAAAATTGAGAACTTTTCACATGGTTTGGTACTTCGACCTTTTTTTATTCGTAATACATGTATAAAGAATTGACATATTTACATGTTTAAATTTTAGCGAGCTCGTCTGAAACCCAACCTCTCAAATATGTGGTGCCTTAACGGACATTCATGGGCAATAGGGGTCTGAACGAAATCCTATATTTTCCATTGAAATATTAGTTTGCTTATGTTGAACTCACAAATGGCGGTTGTTTAATGACGTCAGCAATTTTTGTGCTGCCTCCGTGTTGGAGAACTAAAGCGAATTGTCGTGTGCAGCCTGTGGCTGCTGGTTGCATCATTTTCTGGGGGCACAACTGTGCCACTGATGCAGTGCCCTCTATTAACAGTACATTGCTATTCATTTCGTCAACCTCGGAAGGATGACAGGCTGAGTAAACCCCGCCTGGTATTTATTCATTTGTCCAACAGGAGCTCAAACTCAAGATCCTAAGATCTTAAGCCAGCCCCCTGAACCAGTAAGTTAACACCAGGCTTGGAGTACTAAAAAACATCACAAGTCGGGCAAAAATCATTGGCCATTTCCATGTATTCCAAAGCCATTAGTAAACAATGGACATATCAACATAGCACAAGGCATTTGAACCTGGAATCACCAGCATTGTTAACTAATTACTCAGACAAGAACAATAACCACACCCAACCCAAAGAATGAAGCAAAAATTATTTCGAAATCTGATGATGTTCATGATGTAGTATTCCACTTCAGACTCGTTTTACTTCAAGGTAAGTTTCTATAATTTAACTAGAATAACTTGCAAGTAGTATATTGACAAATTACTTCTCTTATTCATATAAATACATAAAATGTATGTTAACAAGCGTAGTAATTTGTCAGTATACATATTTGTAAGCCACTGTCATTGTAACATGCAGTATAAGATGGGCATACATTTATTAAGGCAGTGAAAGGAATTGCATTCTGTGCGCTGGAATGTTATCTGTGCCGAACAGGTGTTCGCATTGCAGTTGCAGAATATGTTTTGTGGAACAGCATGTGGTGTTTCAAAATGCCACTTTTATTGCATGTTGGATGTGCATGAATTGCTGAAAATGTCGAGATGACAAAGTGAGTGCAAAGTTCTTATCTGTTGAACTCGAAATTCACTTTTATACAAGATATCTATTGTCATAAAGTTCATAACCAGGGGTAAGCCTCCCCCAACTGGGGTGGGGGGGGGAGGAGGCTTACCTTTGGTGATCGGCCATGATTTATTCTTGTCCCACAGTTCAATGAGGGCCATATTTTTTTGACCACCATATGACCTTGACCTTCAACAATTAGGGATAGAGTGTAATGAAGAAAATGTGTCCCCATCTACAATCCATGCATAAAACTGAACATCATGAAAACCAGAGGAAAATTTTTCAAGTTTTGATCAAAAAAGGTGTTTTCTGTTAATTAGGTCACCATCTGAAAAAAATAGGACAGGGACACAAAACAAATTAAGGTGCAGAACTTCATTGCAGGTACACTATGATGATGTAAGAACATCCTAGAAGGCCAAGCATAGTTTGAGAGACAGCATTGGCAGAATTGAGTAATGACAAAAAACGTTGTATTTTTCAGACTGCCATTTAACTTTGACCTTGAACTCAGAAGCACGGAAGGGTATGATGTAAATTAAACCAAAATGTACCTTGCTCTGGGCTATCTAGAGAGGGCAAGTTTGTTCTTATCAGACAAATCTTTGTCAAGTTTTGGTGAAAAATGTTAAAATGTCAAAAATTGCATGGATCATGACTTTAAAAAATAGGTCAATGTCCAAAAATTTTCAACCCCGCAAAATTTTTAGTGCCATTATCAATGCAAAACTTAATTCCGGAATTCCCAGCTGGATCTGAGATACAGATTGGAAATTGACAGAAAAAAGGAACAGAAACCTAAATGGTGGTTTAGTACTTCTAGGTGTGCAAGATCTTGACCTTTAACCCAGAGGGGTATGATGTAAATTTACCGTAAATGCTCCTTGCTCCAGGATATTGTGGAAGAAAATAATTATATTAATATACTCTCAAAAATAATTGTTGCTGGTGCTTTAAAATATAATTTTTATGCTATAAGTCGAATTGACTGTCAGTTATGCTTCCCTTTACCCAAGAGTCTTTTGACCTAAATGTTGATAAAAGGAATGTCTTGCTATGAAACAAAGTGACCTGGTTGATAACACCAACTTTTGCCATGATTATGTCATTCGCTTTCCACTTAGTGGACACGTATTGCATTTTGAATTATTTTGCCTAAATGCTCATCAGACCCATCCACTCCCACTAAAGCATATAAATGCCAGGAAATGTAAGCTTAGTTTAGTGCAAATCATTGTGGATGTAGACCCTCTCAGTGGTTTGGACTCCATGGTACCATGTTAATAAAGGTTATCTGATCAAATGTACTTTCCGTTGTGGACAGTGAATTAATTGCTTATTACACATTGAGTCGTAGGAATTACACCGAGTTGGTTAACAACAAAATTCCACAACAATATCTAGAGAGGGCAATTTTGTGGTGTGATTGAGGGAGGCTGCATCACTCATGGCTCCTGCTTTGTGGGCTATATGGGGTCCATGAGTCCAATGGACCCCAGATTACCTGGGATGAACTTATTTACACATATATTGGACGAAACTTTGCAGGTGTTTTCAGGTATTTCATTGAAGATAATAGCAAAATTGTGTTTGTTTGTTGGTTGTTCACAGTGAGATGAGATTATAATTGCTTGTGGAAACCAATGAAGAGTGGTGTAGTGATAATTACTACATTTCTTTATTTCAGGATATGCACAACATGGCCAAAAGTATGTGGACACCCTTTCTAATTCGTGGATTTGGCTATTTCAGCCACACCTATTGCTGACAGGTGTATAAAATCAAGCACACAGCCATGCAATCTCCACAGACAAACATTGTTAAAAGAATGGGTCAAACTGAAGAGCTCAATGACTTTCAACATGGTGCTGTCATAGGATGCAACGTTTCCAACAAGTCAGTTCATCAAATTTCTGCCCTGTGAGAGCTGCCCCAGTCAACTGTAAGTGCTGTTATTGTGAAGTGAAAACATATAGGAGCAACAACAGCTCAGCCACGAAGTGGTAGGCCACACAAGCTCACAGAATGGGACCACCGAGTGCTGAAGCATGTAGCGCAGAAAAACCATCTGTCGGTTGCAACACTCACTACCGAGTTCCAAACTGCATCTGGAAGCAACGTCAGTACAAACACTGTTCGTTGAAAGCTTCATGAAATTGGTTTCCATGGCCGAGCAGCTGCACACAAGCCTAAGATCACCATATGCAATGCTAAGCATCGGCTGGAGTGGTGTAAAGCTCACTGCCATTGGACTCTGGAGCAGTGGAAACTCGTTCTCTGGCGTGATGAATCACACTTCACAATGTGACAGTCTGCCCAATGAATCTGGGTTTGGCGGATGCCAGTAAAACGCTACCTGCCCAAATGCATAGTGCCAACTGTAAAGTTTGGTGGAGTAGGATTAATGGTCTGGGGCTGTTTTTCATGGTTCGGTCTCGGCCCCTTAGTTCCAGTGAAGGGAAATCTTAACGCTACAGCATACAATGACATTCTAGATGATTCTGTGCTTTCAACTTTGTGGCAACAGTTTGGGGAAGGCCCTTTCCTGTTTCAGCGTGACAATGCCCCCGTGCACAAAGTGAGGTCCACACAGAAATAGTTTGGCGAGATCGGTGTGGAAGAACCCTGACCTCAACCCCATCGCACACCTGTGGATGAATTGGAACGCCGACTGTGAGCTTGACCTAATCGCCCAACATCACTGTCCGACCTCACTCGTGCTCTTGGAGCTGAATGGAAGCAAATACCCACAGCAATGTTCCAACATCTCATGGGAAGCCTTCTCAGAAGAGTGGAGGCTGTTACAGCAGCAAAGGGGGGACCAACTCCATATTAATGCCCATGATTTTGGAATGAGATGTTGGACGAGCAGGTGTCCACATACTTTTGGCCATGTAGTGTAAGTTATTTCAGGCTTTACAAAAAAAAAGTATAGGTCATTTTTACTTCTTTGGCCTGCATTTACCACTCACCTGGTGGAGACATCATTGCATCTGTGGGATGGTCCACTCTTCAGCTCTCTGGGTCGATGCAGAAAATAAGTTTCTACCTTTTCTTTAGTACTTGAATTTAATTCATTTTATTTTTTGAATATATTTTTTAATTTAATTCAATTTTCCCATTTTTATTTGTGATATCCCTGAGTCTACCTCACTGTCTCATCCCCACTCCTTCCTCCCCTCATTTCCCCAATGAAATTCATTTGTTTTAACGGATTTATTTAATCTGGTATTGGTGTGGCGCATCCATGATAGGACCAAATAGTCTCCTTTTGTGTATAATTACCTCTGCACCACCGAAGGTGGATGGGGGATATGTTTTCACCCCTGTTTGTTTGTCTGTCTGTCTGTCTGTCTGTCTGTGAGCAGGGTATCTCAAAAAGTTCTGGACATATTCAGACGAAACTTGGTGGACAGGTTGGGTGTGTGACAAGGATGAACTGATTAGATTTTGGTGAAGATCCGGATCCGAATTTTTTTAATTTACAATGTGATTCTTCATCATTGAGAGATATTTTTTGCATACTGTACATTGTCGAGGCTCATATAAGAGCGAACACACAGAACATATAACAAAGGGAGCAAGAGACATGAGGGGCAGGAGAGGGAAGCACAACACAGCAGGGAATAGACACATGAGGATGGATGACAGGCCGAGTAAACCCCACCTGGTATTAATTCAACAGCTGAGCAGGATTTGAACTCAGGACCCTCAGATCCAAAGACCACCATGCTAACCATTAAGCCAACACGAGGCATGGGGTAGGATAACGGAGGAAGAAAGTATTGTTTTGGATGGGTGAAGATATGAAATGGTGGTGAACAGTTGTTTTGAAGACCTGGAGTGAAGAGTGGGATTGAAGAGAGTGTGGGAGTTTGTTTCACAGGCAGGAAAAAAGAGGAATGAAAGAGTGAAGGTGAGCAGTGATTCTTGATTTTCGTAGTTTTACAAGAAGGGGGATGCTGGTGGACCTTGAGTGCCCTGTGGAAATATTGGGGGGGGGGGGGACAGATCGCAGACCGAGCAGGGGATCATGGCCGGTGGGGAGACAGTAGAAGACAGACCACCAACGTCCCTGCAGTGAGGGTTTGAGAAACCCAAAGACTCGGCCTCATCGCCGGAGATACCAATGATCCTAAATGCCTTGGTTTGCACAGCGTGAAACCCAGCTAGGTGTGAGGCAGGAGCACCAGCTCGGAGGAGAAAGAAGTACTCTGTCATGGATAAAAAAATTTATATGTGGTAAAATAGTTATATTTATCATTTTTGGCCATAATCTCAAAACGTTGTGGATGGGTTATGTCAAAACTTGGTGGACAGGTTGAGCGTGTGATGAAGACGAATTGATTAGATTTTGTTGAGGATCTGGATTCAGAAACTATAATTTTTTTAAGTGTGAGCAGGATATCTCAAAAGGTTATTGACAGAATCGGGCAAGTCTTGGTGGACAGTTTGGTTGCGTGACAAGGATGTATTTATTAGATTTTGGTGAAGATCCAGATGCTGTGATTTTCAAAGTGATTCTTCACCATTGAGAGATTGTGGCAAAAATGATATATAGCACGGTATTTCAAAAAGTTATGGACGGATTACAACAAAACTTAGTGGATAACTGGATAGGTGACGAGAACAAGCCGATCAAATTTGGTTCAGGTACGAATGCAGATCCGGCCTATCAATGGGATATAAAACATTAACTGCTCAGCCTGGTGCAGGATAGCAGTCTTCCAAGTGCCGTTTTAGTTTCCTCCTTCTTATTCCTTGTTGTAATTAGGGAATGTATAGATTATTGTGTACAAGTGTAGCCATTGTGAAAATGTTACAATTGTGCAATGAGCACAAAAAACTCCTCTTTAGTCATTTACCTCCAATCGACTCTGTTTGTGCTCTGATCTGAGCCCTAACTTTTTGAAGATGTAATATTTCATATTCAAAGCCAAGTTGTCTCGTGTTTTTGTTTTGTTTTTTTCGATGATAAGAGATAAGGAGAAACTGGTGATACATATCATTGTAAAATTATAGAATCCATCGTTCTTGTCTGAATGTTACTTCTTCTGCACATTATCTGTATTCCCTCAAAGGAAGGATTTGCAATTTCCCAGTGCCTTCCAGTTTTAAAAGCTCAGGATACTTCCAATAAATTAACAACACTGAATATATGACAATGCATTGTTTTGCTTGGAAATATACAGTACAGTAGATCTGAGAACCAGCACAGACTCACTCACTCAGTCATTCACTCACTGACACATAGGAGAGGAGGAGATTGGGACCATACTCTGTGCAGAGCGTTGGTGCTGCTTAAGTAGTCTCCTTGGCTATTGGGTACAATCCTGGACGGGTCGCCACTCCGACACAGTACACCAGCAAGCTGGCACTCCTTTTGCCAACCTCGGAAGGATGACAGGTCGAGTTAACGAGTTAACCCCACCTGGTATTAATTCAACAGCTGAGCGGGATTTGAACTCAGAACCCTAGGATCACAAACTCACCACCCTAACCATTAAGCCAACACCAGGCATACTGACACATATCACTGTTATAACAGCTTTTTGTATTCGTTTTTGAATCCCTTCAGGGAGTTTAGACTCAAGTCACACAATAAATTCCCACATCCATATACATCATGAAAAATACATCAGAAATGGATGATATATCTTAAAAGTTAACCTATCTGATTTTCATTATTAGTTTATCTGTGAAGGAACAGGATACCTGTCACACACAGACAAATCTCCCTAATAAGGAGTACTGGGGTGGAGATAAGAATAGTATTGTACATGAGTGTGGCTCTTAACAACAACACGTAGATGCACAGACAGATATACAGTGAAGAGACAATTATGATAAAACGCTAGAATAAGACATAACTAGAAAATAGAATTTGATGTGAATGCGTAAATGGATATGCCTCTGCCCACATTAGATGTCAACCTACTGTTACGTTTGATCTCAGTCAAGGTCACTTGAGAGAGAAAAGACAATTAATAGAGACACAACATCAGATGCTTCTAACTTGAGTTATGTTCTGCAATTTTTTTTTCAAAGGACACATGACCTTTGTCCTTTGACCTGTTGAATCTTTGTAATATAGAATCAGTTCATCTTTGTAATACATTCCATACTTGTGTCAAGCTTAGTTGAAATCCCTTCAGTGGTTGACAAGTTATTGTGGTAACAAAATAATTTTCAAACCAAGGTCATTTTACCTTAGGCCTTTGACCTTTTGAACCCAAAATTGAATCACTTCATTTTCATATTACAGGCCATAGTTCTGCCAACCTTGGTTGAAATCCCTTCAATGGATAAGCCCATTTTGACCAGTGAGTTGGCACAATTAACCAATATAAGTTATTGCGGTAACAGAATTCTGCTCCGCACATGCATGCACGCACACATGGATGTACAGCTGAACAGACAACCTGAAAACATAATGCCTCCAGCACCTTTGGCTGCGGACGCATGAAATGTTACGGTTAATTTAGCCAACTTGTCCAATCGTGCATAAGGCTGCTTGTTTCACTAATACAGTGTACTTCAAAACATGGCTGGTGTGGAAAGTTGTTCTGCATTTGGACTTACACACACACACACACACACACACACACACACACACACACACACACACACACACACACACACACACACACACACACACACACACACACACACACACACATCAATACCCTCATCCATTCCCGAATAATAGCGGAATGAAACATGGCTGCTGCAGTCAAGTGGGTTGTAGGCTGGAGGAGTAGGGTTGAGCTTTACTCTTTATAAACTGGAGGAAAACTTTACAATTTTTACCCTGCGCACGAAGCGAAAGGCAGGGTTGAACAAGCGCTTCACTTTGTCTGTCTGTCTTCAGACATCAGTCAATAATCGATGTTATTTATGATTGTGAGCTAGACCTAATCTACGATAAAGTAAAGTAAATAAAGTAAATAGACTTACGATAAAGTAAATTTACTTACGATAAAGTAAATAGATGATAAAGGTACTACTTAATCTAAATTGAATGTTACATTTTAAACACTGCTGAACAGAATCAGAACAATTAATTGTAACAAGAACCTGCAGTTTTTGTTCTTTGTCTCTGAATTAGGCAAATTATACAAAATCTCATCCAATCGTGCATGCGCACAGAGGAGTAAGGAATTTTTTTTTTTTTACTCTATCTTCCTGTCTGACAGTCAAAGAAAATTAGAAAATTATTCCAAACAGGAAAATTACTGTTTTTAGGAACGTCATAAAGGACACAAACAACAAGCTTAAAGAACTAATGTAACGTGTTAAATAAGGTGGTGTATAATACGCTGCATCAACGGCGGTAAACTTCCGAAAATATATATTATTTTTCTACAGCCTTTAAAATCTTTATTTTATTTAAATTTAATCATATACTTGAACACTGTAGAACACAAATCGCCTTCTCGGCACATTAAAAAAACCCTCCAATATTGCACTACTTCAACAAAATATTTAGCCATTTTACACCATCTTGACCAATCAAATTTGCTGCTCATGCTCTGTGTTTGGGAATATCGAGATTCAGACATAATTGCAGCTTGTACGAAATATAGATCATGATCACAAACGCAAAGCAAGCATTTTAAAAGACCCTTCCCATGTCATTTTTCTCAAGAATACGCAGGGTAAGGTGTTCCATGAACTCTCGAGTTCATGGAACTTGTGATGTCATTTACAGAAATCAATAACAATTTCATTAAAGTGTATTAAACAATATCAATATCATTACTTTTACCTGCAAAAGTGCAGTCATGTTTGGGTGGGTGCATTGTCTTCGATCTTCATCTCAGGGAATAAACAAGATCTTCCATGATTTATTTGTACGCCTTAAATTGAAATAGTTGTTTCGATGTTAATGCACCTTCCACCCTCCCCAACGTTGTTACATTGACCGTTAGCATTGTCATTTTGCTCACACCTCCCCAGACCGTTTAAATGGCCTCCCACCCTGCCATCAATTTCTGATCCAGTTCTGTCTTATCTGTGTGTACCCAGACTTTACGAACATTTCCACATCGTTTCCACCATTCAACCTAATCCCCTTAGTGCTTTTGTGTTTTTTTTAATATCTGGTCTTTATTCCACTGTCTCATTTCTCTCTTCTTACCCTCCTGCTAATATGGAGCAATATATTTTAATGCTTCTTGCTGCCTCATTTCAAATAAATTGGTGAAACACGAAGACATTTGACTCCTAAGTTATAAATCACCCATGAGCTTTTGTTGGGTAAATAAATAAGTAAACAAACAAACAAATAAAGAAATATAGATCACTGATTGGAGCTCTAACATTTTGATGTGTTACAGATGACGGAGATGCAGGCCCTGATCCACATTCTTTAGGGTCTCTGGACTTGTTCTCTTTCTTTGTTTTATCTTCAATTTCATTTTTATGATGACATATTTATAGAGTGATGCCATAAATTTGGGTAATGTTTCTGCAGATTGTCATTCTTCTTTAGTTAATTGTAAGGAATTTTCTTAACGTTTGGAGGAAGAGCATAACAACACCAGTTGTCAAACAGAAGGGGGATAGCGTGGACTGTGGAAACTACAGACTACAGAGGGATCAACTTGATGGATTCTAGGTCAAAGGCTAATGGAAATTGTGAAGAGAGATGATTATACAGTGTGGATTTGTGCAAAGAAGGGGGAACAGTTAATGTAATTTTCACCATGACACAAATTCAGGGAAAGATGATGAAAGGAAATAAGAAGTTATACTGCACATTCATGGATGTAGAGTAGGCAAATGATAGGATCTCAAGAGAAGTGGTGCATTCATGTTTGAGGAAGAAGGGTGTACCAGAGAAGGTTGTTCGAATCATGATGGAAATGTATATGGGAGCGAGCACTATGGTAAGGACAGTGAACGAGGACTCACAACATGAGAGAGTGGAGGTTGGTCTCCATCAGAGTTCTGCACTCAGCCCCTTCCTTATTGTCATGGTGATGGAAGTGTTGAATGACAACATCAGAGATAGATAACTGTGGGAGCTTCTGTTCACAGACGACCAACAGCAGAGTCAAAGGAAGAGCTACAGAGAAGAGTGCTGGAATGGCAAGAGAGCTTAGAAAGGTAGGGATTGAGGATTAATGCTGGAAAGACGACTTATGGTATGCAGTAAGACTGGAGTAGAGAGGGTCAAGATTGTAGATATAAGAGGTGAAGAGCCGAAATTAGTACACAAATTCTAATACCTTGGCTCAGCTCTAAAGGAAGGGTGAGGTTGTGAAGCAGAAGTTTGGACAAAGTGAGGTGGCATGGGAAAAAATGGAAGGAGGTTAATAGTCATCTGTGATAGAATGATACTAATAAAATAGAAGGTACGAATATACAATACAGTGATCAGGCCAATTATAATGTAGGGTGCAGAAACGTGGGTTTGAAGAAAAAGGGAAGAGGAGTTGCTGGAGAGGAAGGAATAAGAATGCTTCGGTGGATTCTCAGAGTATCACAAAGAGAGCAAATGAGGAATGAGAAGCGATGCAACAGAGCCGGAGTTTCATGTATTACAGAAAATATTAGAGGCTGTGTTAACGTGGTTTGGGCAGGTGATGAGGAAAAGGATGAGGAACCAATCAATAAAGTATGGAACGAGCCAATTAGAGGGAAAATATCAATAGAGAGACAGAGATCATAGTGAAAGGATGTCGTGGAAAGGGATTTGAAGAACAAGGGATTGAAATGAAAGAATAAGATACAGAAGACAGAGGAGAATAAAGAGGGCAGATCTCAGTAGCCAACCCAAAACTGTTGGAATTAAAGCTTAATAAAGAAGATAACGATAATGCACTTCATGCAACTCACTGTCTCCTGTAAATTTAGTTTAAAAAAATTCCTGTAAGCTGCTGCTGCTGCTGCTATGACTACTAGAATAACATTCCCAAGTCGACCAGGGAAAGTTTTTGAAAAGAGTCTTTATGAACCAGCTGGTCAGGTCGGACATTTGACTCAGGGTGGCAAGAATTTAGAATTTCAGGAATCTGGAGCCACCTCACTCTTCCATGAGCCTCGATCGTGAAAAGGCTGCTGGGGATAACTTGGAAGAATAGGCTGCTGGGGATAGCTTGGCTACTCTTCACGAAAGACACCTTCAAATGTTGACATCCTCCAACTAATGCCAGCAGACAATACAAAGTTTAACGTTGATTGACGATGTGCATTGATTCTCTTCTTTTATTCTATACAAAGTCGACTCATGGAAGAGCTAAGTGGTTATTATTCTTCACTTATTCTTCATATAATAAGTGTTTATTAAGAAATTAAGGTATGTATGAGTTTTGATTAATGAGAAGTTTTTTTCTGAAAATGTTGGTAGATAATGACTCCATTGTTAACCAAAACATAAATAACTATAAGAGCACTCGGTAGAGCGCATACCTCCACCACGCAATTCCTTGATCGAGTAGAACATATTGGTTTCAATATTTTGTTTGAGATATTATCCTATATATTGTTTTTGGCCCCATCTCTCAATGGTGAAGAAACACTTAAAAAAAATTTTTCTCGTATTTAAGGTGATTTGGATTGGAATCTTCACCAAAATCTAATCAATTCGTCCTCACCACACATCCAACCTGCCTACCAAGTGTCGGCCAAAGCTGTCCATAACTTTTTGAGATATCGTGCTATATATCGGTTTTGCCCTGTCTCTCAATGGTGAAGAATCGCTAAAAAAAAAACTCCGAGTGTTTGGATTCGTATCTGGATCTTCACCAAAATGTAATGTCTTTTTTTTTGTATACAATGTTGAGGCTGCTATGAGAGCTAACATACAGAACACACCACAATGGGAGCAGGAGACAAGAGGGAATGAAAAAACAGTGGAACAGAGACATGAGATCTGTGGAAGGGAGAGGGATGGGGGTGGGGTACGCCGGGTAAACAAGATGGACAATACAGGGACTTTCAGGTCCTTACACTACATGGACTTTCAGGAAGGAAAGAAAGCAGGGAATTTGAAGGAGGTGGGTTTTGGGGTGAATTAGCGGGGGTAGAAAAGATCGTTGTTTTGGATGGGGGAAGATAAGAGATGGTAGTGAACAGCTGTTTTGAAGACATGGAGGGAAGACTGCGATTGAATAATCCTTGTCGTACACAGTTCATCCTTATTGCACACCCAACCGGCCCACCAAGTTTCGTCCGAATCTGTCCATAACTTGTTGAGATATCGTGATATATAATTTTTGGCCCTTTCTCTCAATGGTGAAGAATCATTTGAAAAATTCTAATATCCGGATCTGGATCTTCACCAAAATCTAATCAGTTCATCCTTGTCGCACACCCAACCTGTCCACCAAATTTCATTCAAATTCGTCAACGTTTTATTTTGAGATATCCTTCACACAAACAAACAGAGAAATGGAGAAACAGCCAAACAAACAGACAAGAAGGCATCAGATGTTAGCCTGACATGTATGACGAAAATCATGCAAATGACGTCACTGTCCCCTTGACCTTTGACATATATAGTCAAAAAACAATGACAGCCTCACTTTTGTCCTTCAGAATCCTCTAGTAAAGTTTTATGAAGATACCTGAAAGCGTTCACAAGTTATCACACTCACAGTATATACCGAGCTGTAACAAACGAGACAGACCGACATATACCAAACAGACAGACAGGGGTTAAAACATAATCTCCTTTCACCTTCGGTGGCAGAGGTAAAGAAATCAAAACCATGGCTACTTAATTGTTGAACAGAGATGAATGCAAGTTTGAATCGGTTTCATAAGTCTTTGTTAAGCAATTGAAGTACCATGGCAGTTCCAAAAGTATCAAGTAATGCTTCAATCTGGCATTGAATTCGATGAACAATTTCCCTTCAAGCTGTATGCCATGTTTGGAGTTTGTGTGTGCCTCCTGTACAGGTATAAATGTTTGTTTTCAATGTTATCTAGTTAAAGAGAGGAAATTGAAATTATCGGTTCGTGTGGGCAGGCTACATTCCCTGGGCACTGCCAGGCAATCGCACGACAGAGCAAAATGTCAAGACTGCATGCCCGAGGACGGGTCACAATGATAAATCTGCAGCGAAGGGCTCTTACATGAGCCTCGTCCTCTGTGTGAAATGTGATGTGTGTGTATATGTGTTTGTGTGTGTCCCTTTGCCCATCATCAACACCATCAGCAGCGAGTACCCTCAATCCAAGATTAATTTTGAATCACCTTGTGGATACACCCTGGTAAGTGCACAGTTTGTTGTGCGTGTAATTTTAAGATGTTTGTGCCAATAAAAGGCAATAAAGCTCATAATTGTGCAAAAGAAGTAAATATATCCAACCGCAAAAGCTTAAGGCCTGAGATCAGATACTTTTGCTCAGGATTATCAAGAAATTCACTGATTAGATAAATGTTCCTTTATTTAGTGATGTCATTATAATTCGCGTAATGTATGCGAACGTCTCCTTATGTCCTTGTCCTATACATACACGTAGCTACTTCAGCATGAGTCTCAGATCAAAGTCAAAAAACATGTTTACAGGAATGTTGGGTTAAGTTAATTGCTCTTTTTTGTTTAATATTTATTTTTCTTATTAACGTAGTTTTGGAACTTCGTTGCGGCATTGTTCTCTGGAGATGCGAAAAAAATATTATTTTAAAGCTTTGTTGCTGCTGAAAATTTCATAACTTTTCCTCATTTTTGTTGTCAATTCCAAGTTGACAACACTCCTTCTCTGGGTAATAACAAAGTAAGGTTATCTTCCAAACACGTACAAATCACTGCCTTTCAGTGCTGTACTAGTTTCCCAATATATCAAAGAAACAGTTATACAATCTCAAGGTGTTTTGGGAGTTGGCACCCAGGGAACTAAAATATGGCTTCTGCCTCACCTGCCTTCTACCTGATTATCCACAGCAATCAGTCTTGGTGTATGGCTGGCAGGATGGCCGAGAGATAGACACACTCACATCTTAGCTGTCTATCCTGGGTTGATATCCTGACCCAGCCATAAACTGCCATTCCAGTGTTTCAATGGTCGTGTGTTCTCACTCGAATGGATGTTGAACCAGGCATCTCATCTAGCGACATTAGTTAGAGGATATTAAAGATCCCACGATGTCCTTCGTGAAGAGTAGGCGAGCTATCGGCGGCAACCTGGCCCAATTCCAAATTCCTGCCTTAACCTACAGAGGGTACTGCATAAGTTACACAATCTCACCCTCAGCTAATGATGCTAACCCATAGCCTTGTGCTGTATACGAACGAAGTTGAAGTGTTGGTGTACACCTCAATTGCTGACATTTTCACGACCTGTCTGTGCTGTAGTGCACGGTGGTGGTTGTGGTTGTGAAATTGCTTCCATGTTGTGGATATCTTAAACCAACTATCCTGCAAAAGGAATTGAATGTGAGTTGAAACCCATAAGTTGGGATGATCTGTCGTCCTCAAGGTGGACAATGCCTCAATCAGTGCTGTTTCTCTGATATTTAAGTCGATTTAATCATTGTTAGTGGCATGGCCTCATGGCTGCCCATTCTGTTCAAACTTAGAGGAGTATTCGTGCTGCTCATTTGCTTGTGAGGCTAATTTTTACTCTTAATCAAATCCCAGTTGCAGGTTAGGTCAGTTTTTATGAGTTCCAGCTGCTAATCAGAGATAAGAGACTGCATTGACAATATGATGTAATTGAGGTTATAGTACTGCACCCCTCCCTTTCCCCATCTCTTCCCCAATTCCATGCTGGACTGCCATATGATGAAGAGAGCTTAGATGTTCCCAGGAGAAGAGTTTTCTTCCAATAAAATCCAGATTTATTTTGTTACTAGGACAAGGAAATTCCCCATTGGACTTTCCCCGATGAGTTATCGGGAAAGTCACACGAAATCTGTTTAAAATGGGTGACTGTCGTGACAACAGTTGAGGAGTCTTACAGCCAATGAACAGTAAAGTGAAGATCATAATGAAATGGAAGACCAAGAAGGAACCTGAAGAAGTAAAGACCAAAGATGGAGTCATCAGGAAGAACTTGCCATCAGGAGGAATACATCAGAGATCATCTTTAGCTTGGTATGCAATGATAGGCCGGCTTTTTCTGAGAGCTCTTTTGATGTTCATTGCAATAGTCCATTGCCCTTCCAAATTGTATAGTCATGAGGTCGCAGAGAGGCGAGAAAACAGTCCACCAGTGAAGGAATTTTTGTTTCTTTTGAACAACTAACTGGCGTTGCAAGTGTAAATTGGAAAAGACATTGCGGTATTGTATTGTGTGCATTGCATTGCGGGAGACTACACATGAAGGATTGACAAAAACAAATTTACCTCCACATTAGCAATTATACAAACAACAGCTCTTTCCGTTTCTAGTTGACTTTTTGCTGCAATAGATACTTAACATCACTGCTCATCGTTGCTGCTGTCAACAATTGCTATCTGGTGTTGGGTATTTTTGTGCCAGCCTCAGCAACGAGCATCAAGACCTAATGCAGGCTAATCTAGAGAAGTCATTACACTGCTGCAGCCAATGGTAGCACTTGGAAACATTGTAAAGCTTCATGGATTGAACTTTTATTTTAATATCCTAAGCACACTAATCATGAAATTATTTTGTCTGCTTTGTCTGTGTGCGAAAGCATATTGGTCGCAACTTTGAGGTGGAATCAGATGATGTGTATGCACAATACTCTTTGCAGAGTGCCGGAGCTGCCGAAGCAGTTTCTTGGCAAGGTCCATGCTGGGTGGTTTGCCATTGCCTTTCCAGCAGTCAGTTCAGGCAGGAATTTGTAATTCGGCGATGATGCTGGTGAGAGCTCGCCGACTCTTCTCAACAATTTTTGGCAGATGGAATTCCCGTTTAACGTCCATCCGAGGGACGGGACACACATTGATGAATCACCCTGCCTATGAAACACCGGGATGACAATTTATAGATGGGTCGGGATTCAAACCCAGGCAAGGCAACTCAGAGGCGAGTGTGGTATCCCTAGCCAAAGCTACCCATCCATAAAAAAAACAACACTACGGTGGTTTGACACAGGTTCAGTGACAATTGCCGCAACCTCAAAAAACACTCTTGGTTATAAACCTCCATCCTTCTCCAAAGGAGAGAATACAGGACATTTCCTAATTAGAATCACACCTTACCCACCTTTGTCTGTTTTAATTGGCAATAAATACAATAATCAAAGCACTGACTGATGCCCTTGAACCAGTGGGGGAAAATACTGGTGGACTACTTCATACGGTTTTGTTTGCAATTGATGTTTATTAACAGTTTGACCATGAATCATCTTTTTGTAACAAAAGCTCACTTTGTCTGGTACCATTTTGATTGCCACACAAGGCGGTGGGCAATTTTACAAGGGAATTTTTGCACAGGAGGAGGCCATTCGGCCCATCATGCCTGCACCGCACCAATGCCAATTTTAATAGATCCCTCAAAACCCCAGAGTAGTGGGGCAACTTAGCATAACGATTGTGCATTTTGTGAGGAAAGCACCAAATTTGGCACACTAGTAGCCTATCATATTATGAACAGATTTGGATATTGGGCCATCTCAAATTCAGCCGCTGATGGCTGTGGCAGCCATTTTCCACTGCCATCAAAAATTTTGAGATGGCCCAATATCCAAATCTGTTCATAATATTGTTGCGGTCTTCGCGCCCGCCGGCGTGCTGACGGCCACGTAACTCGAATCGCGGCACGTCGCCCACCGGACGGACAATCCAGTCGTGACCCTCTCGGACTAACGCCGGGAACCAGTCACGGGTGGACCTTTCGGTCTCACCGCGATCGAGCCAATCAGCCCCCGCGTGGGATAGGGTTGCTCGCCAAATTCGAACTACCTAAGTACCCACGCGGAGGGTAGACCGGGCGATCGCACCTCGCCGCAGGTCGACTTCGGACACGGGCCACTTAAGCGACCCGTTCCGTACTATCAGAATAACCGAGCGGTGTTATCGTCGACCTCGACGGTTCGATTAATTATCGGGCGTATTTAGCCCACTACCAACCCTTTACGTGAAGCAAGATGGGGATTCAATGGAGGAAAAGACGAAGCGAAGCGGGAGAACAGTTCAACAATAAAGCACATTTATTCGCGACGAACGGAAAGCACACAAATACAATTCCACCAAATGCACACAAAAAAGAAAACACACTTCCATTTACACAAAAAGCAAATATAAAAGTGAAAACACAGTGCAGAGCTAATACCGACTACCGAGCACACGGCAACACTTATACAATTCTACTTCACAGACGGCGCCGACAACACATACCCAAAACCAAGGAAAAGAAATACCTCAAGAATGAGGCAGGCCTGAGGCCGAGACCGGGTCGGGCCTACCCGTCTGGTGATGAGACGCGGAGCGGCGATGGCCCCGCAACCCGCGGGCCTCGTGGACAGTGCCTGGCAGGGGGTGGGAACGGGGCCCCCTTGGTCGCACTATCTCAGCGCGGGGGGAAACAGGAGGGGGTTGCTGATGCTCGGGGTATAGAGGATCTTTATTATCCCTGGTGTGCGTCTCCACCTCGGCCAGGTCGCGCTGCCGGCCTCCCTCGGGCGTGCAGCTCCTGGCACCGACGCGAGCACCCCCTCGTCCGACTCTCTTCAGCTTCTCCAGCCACTGCAGGCTTCGGGCTCCAGTCTTCCACACTCGTCCCCTCCGTTCCGACTCCTTCTCGTTCTCGTTCTCCTTTCGTTCTCGTTCTCCTTCGTTCCGACTCCTTCTCGTTCTCGACTCCTTCTCGTTCTCGTTTGCGACTCTCTTCTGACTGACGAACACCGTCCTTTTATCCCCCCCGTAACTTCGCCTTTGACCCCCTCCCTTTGACCTTTCACCTCGCTCCCCATTGGCCCGAGAAAAAGTGGGCGTGAAGGCTTTTTGATCCACAAATTTGCATATATCGATCGTTCTGGGGGCGGGGCCAATTCGCCCCTCGCTCACCGATTGGACGGCAAAAAGTGGGCGTGTGTCGTTTTTGATCCGTTTTTGAAGCACAAAATCCGTGATTTTGTACACGCTGTTCGACGCGCGTTCTGCATGAGTCCAACACCGGTACCCACAGCGGGGCAAGAACGGTGGCAATGCTACGGTTGCGAGGTGTGACGTGAAGGTCGTGGCGGTTGTGGTGAAGCGGTGGTTGTGGTCGGTGGTTGATGTTGTGGTTGTGATCATGGCGGTTGGTCCAAAATAAAGATAGTAAAAGAAAAACGGCTATCCTGAAGAGTCGCAGCACGTATAAATGACATGTATTCCCACTAGACAACGGGTTTGGGCCTAACTACACATGCACTTACCGAGATACCTCACCTAAGGGACCTGAATGGTGGTTTGCGAATCTGGTAACCACAACACTACCCCCTTCCCTTTTTACAGACTCGTCCCGAGTCGTCAAATTTTCGTGTGCCATCATGTGTAGTTTTCCCCTAGTACATTTTACCTACGGATCCCTGAGTGCGACATTCATGGTATTCGTGTCCCCAAAATAAATAACCTGAGGGCTGCGTAACTACCTAAACAAACTCACTCACACGGACGACTTAAATAAAATTGCCGGCGCTAGACAGACATGCCGGGGGGCGCACTCATATTTACAGTACATCTTAACCTTAACTTACAAATCTTACACTAAACCATGGCCCAGGATCATTGAACTCTGCAAAAGAAAAGCAGTTAGCAGGGAGCCAGGCTGCCCACATGCAGTCTCTGGCTCAAAACAATGCAGGTGACAGGTAACGTGGCTGGCTGCTCACACGCAGTCCAAGGCCTTCCCTTTTGAACTGAACTCAGTGAACCACAACGGTGCATGGGCTGCACAAACGTAGTCTCCATGCCAGCTCAAGCGGCACACGCAATGAGCACAACGAATGGATGCATGAATGGATGGACGCAAACACGGTGCACGGGCAGCCACTGCAGGCCCGTGTTGTAGCTGCCAACAGGGCAGTTCTCGCAGCTTGCAAACTGTTGCCTTGATCCTGGCGCACATGGAAATGAACAGGGGGGGGGGGGCAAACCAAAATTGAACGGGGCTGGTGAACATGGGCAGTGGGCATGGCATGGCAAAGGTGAGCAGGCAAACACAGCCCGCAGAAGAAGGCCGCTGCAGGCAAACACAGCCGGCAGATGAACTGGCCGGCACAGGCCTTGAAGAAAAAAACAGCCAGCCGGCAGATGAAGTGGGCCGGCACAGGCCTTGCAGCACAGCAGCTGCAGACGATCCAGCCGGCACAGACCTTGCAGCAAAATAACAGCTGCCGATGAAGTTGGCCGGCACAGGCCTTGAAGAAAAAAAACAGCCAGCCGATGAAGCTGGCCAGCCTTTGCCATTCCGTGGAGGTTGGTGGAGGGAGTGCAGTGGTGCTGGCCACTTGGAAGGCGGGCTCGGACCTACCTACCTGTCTCCCTCCCACCTATCGCCTTTGCCTGTCACTGTACATACCCACTCCCTTAATTTGTCAAACCCCAATTTAGCCCCAACTTATTTTTTTCTGTTGTTTTTATTTTTACTTCCCCACTATAAATCGTCCCCTAACCCCCTTTATCGTCTTTGTTCGGCTAACCTATCCTGTCACCTAGCCTACTCCCAACCCCTACGTTCCCTTCCCGGAGGGGAATAAGGGAGAGCTAGCGTCCTGTGTCGAGGCCCAACGAAGCCTCAGAATGGCCTCCCCAGAGTTCGGCGATCTAACCCAAAGTGGGTCCAGCGGCCCACAACGACAGCGAGGGGATGGATGGTGCGGAGGGGTACATCTCCTAATCTACCCTAACCATTTAACTGTTAAACTACCCCGGGGCTTTCAACAAGCGCCTCTTGCTTAAACTATTGGTTCTATAAACCCAGATTCCCGTCGCCTGTGTTGGTGTCCTTACAATTTCGGGCCTCGCCCCCCAATTTTCTCTCCGTGCCCTCACACGGTCTCCTGGCTGGGACACGTGGCTCCCTTTGGCAGGCACGACCCTCTGCCGAATCTCCCGCTATGGCACCCGCGGGCACTACACTGCCTCCGGGCCTACCAGCTCCCTAACACCGGGGAGTGCCCCCATGGCACCTCCCCTGAAACGCACACGTGGCAGGCCGGCCTCCCGGGCCCCTTTCCGAGGGTCACCCGTGCCCACAACACTGCCCACGCGGCTAATGGCGCCCGGGCCCCCGCACCAAGCAGGCGCACCCGTGCCCACTACTCTATCCCGGCCCCCCATGGGCCCTTGGCCTACCGCGGCCGACTAGCCTGGTGCCCGGGGTACCCACTCAGCGATACTCACCTTTCGCAGCCACGCTCCCAAGCCCGTCAACAGGGCTCCTGCACCCCTCCAAATGGGTCTCGAGCCTACTTTCCCACCAACAACAAAACGACCTCCATTTTTCAATTTGACTAACCCAGCTAACTCAATCTACACTGACCCCGGGGTCCCTTGGGCGGGAGTCACTCCTCCCCCCAATCACTCATCGCACCATGCATTCCCCATTCACTCCACTCACACAGACCCGCTGGCCTCACTCACTCAACAAGTACTCACCTCACAACTCTCCAACTCTTCAACACACTCACCACCGAACTCTGCCATCCTTCTAACTACATCCCCTAACTAACTCGTGCTCCCACGTCGTCCCTTAAACTACAGCACGTTCCTTTTAACCTACGTAGCTAAGCTACGTCCCCACGACACATTCATAAGTCTGTCTCTGTCTCCAAAATAATCCCATTTTATTTCCCAACCTAAATCTCGCTACAATCCCTCTAACTAATCCATTCCACGGACTCCATGAGGACTTACCCCTGCCCCATGAAGTCGGTCTAACTAAGCTAACCCTTCCCCCTAACTAGTTTCCATCCTGTGCCCCGGGCAAGGGGGTCTTTCACCCCTTGCCCAGGAATCCTTTGCACCCGAAAGTGAGGCTTGTTCCTTTTTCTTTTCCATGCGCAGCACCTGCGCGGCAACTCAGAGCTCGCGCACTTTGCACCTGGCCGTGACGTCATGCAGCTGCACGTGTTCCTCGTCCCTCCTTGGACGGTGCCATCCGGCAGAGATTCCCCTCCTGCCGGATTCCAACCACACGTGCAGCCATGACGTCACCGTGCGCAGAAAAAAAAACCAAGCCCCACGTCTCGAGGGGTTCCCCACGCGAACACATGTGCTTTGCCCGTTGGAGCTTAACACACACGATCGCGTGGAGAACCCGTCCAGTCCAAATCCGTTATCCTGCCTAAACTTTGTCCGTCCGCGGGATCGGCAAATCCACCGCGTGCGTTTCCGGACCGGGACTTCACTCTCGCAAGCGAGCACGTGGTGGTCTCGTGCGTTGCACAGCACGAACCTCGTGCTCACTGCTGGGTGAACCCGGCACGGTCCGCGAAACAACTACAGCCGCTACCCGGCTTTCTTTCTTCTCATGTCGCCTTCGTCGTCGCCATTCGACCCACGCACACCTGCGTGTAACGACGCACACAGTCCACTCCATCACATTCACACGGGGAGACGCGGCTGCGTGCTCCCGCATGCCAACCGACATCTCCCTTACATACCGCTCTCTCACACACACGGTCTCCCTTGCACACAGCGACCTTGCACACGGCCGTTCACTCACGCGTGCCTCACTCGCACACGTGGCTCCACGCACTCGCGGCCTTCCACTCACTCGTGCCTCACTCATACACCGTGCCTCACTCACACACGCGAGGGCACTCACCCGCGGTGCTTCATTCACACACGCGGGGGCACTCACCCGCGGTGCCTCATCCACACACGCGGGGGCACTCAAACACGCGGTCTCTTCCACACACGGTACCTCACCCACACACGCGGGGGCACTAACCCGCGGTGCCTCACTCACACTCCGTGCCTCATCCACACACGGCGTGCTGGGAAGCACGTACTCCGGCACCATCGCCACCACACCACTCACACGTGGTGCCTCACTCATACTGGCCGTTTCACTCACACACACGGCCTCACTCACACACGGTGCCTCACCCACGCACGGCGTGCTGGGAAGCACGTACTCTGGCTCCATCGCCACCACACCACTCACACACGGGGTCGCTTCCACACACGGGGACGCACTCACACCTTGCACCACACACACAGGGACAACCACACTGGGGATTTGTGTCCCCACAAGGGTCTCCGGGGCCTCTATACCCCCCAAGCTCTCTGTGCACCTGTCCACAGCACTCGTCCCCTCAACCTCGCAAAGCACGACCGAACTCACCTGGTCGTGACTCACCTCAAGGGGGCATACTCCCTCCCCTCGTTCCTGGAGGAGGCCATCCAGCTGCTCGCACCGGGTCCCTGCACGCTCCGCGAGCTCACCCCCATTATCCTCCACTACCTCCGTGTGTGTGTGCGCGTCACTTACCCCGTCTTCCTCGTGTAGTCTTTCCTCTATTTTTTCTATCTCCCGTGTCTCTGCCAACTCTTCACCCTTTACCTCCCTTGTCTCAACTATTATTTCCTTTGTCACGGCCTTCATGCCCGCCTGCAGGCATCGGCCCATGTTCTGCGTCTCACCCCGGAACTTTTTCATTTCCTCCTTCATTTGCTGTGTATTCGCATCCATCGTCGTTTTCACTTCATTTGTATTTGTATCCATCTTTTCATCCATTTTTTTCATATTCGCATCCATTTTTTCGATCATTTGTTTGTTCATTGCCGCCAGCATGGCGCATAGCTGGGCCATGTTGGATGCACTCAGCTGAGCCGTTTCGGCAAGGGTTGGGGAAGGGTTTTGGTGGAGAGGGGGGGGAGGTGTCATACACTGCGGCCGCTGCCGCACCCATTTCAGGTTCTGGGTTCAGTTGGGCGAGTCCGTGTTCCTGCACAATCAACATTTCCTGCTCGGGGATTCCATCCTGGACCATGGACTCTACATTATTACACATATACATTTCTAATACCCCCGGCTCCCGCTCGCCTTGAGACGCCATCTTGCTTCTCGTGAAGGGTTAATTTGCTCGCTCGTAATTTGGAGGGAATCGGGGGTCGCTTCTCTCACCCCTGGACCGATTCCCGTAAATTTAGCCGGAGACAGGAGAGCCCGTTTTCCTGTTCTCCGATACCAGTGCCGCGAGGAGGGCGATGAATTTGTATCGCACGACCTGACAGCAGTGTTGCGGTTTTCGCGCCCGCCGGCGTGCTGACGGCCACGTAACTCGAATCGCGGCACGTCGCCCACCGGAC
The DNA here is from genome assembly GCF_056783735.1 of Eptatretus burgeri. NCBI lineage: Eukaryota > Metazoa > Chordata > Myxini > Myxiniformes > Myxinidae > Eptatretus > Eptatretus burgeri. The sequence goes on from NC_140969.1 coordinate 51,368,344, forward strand.
GGACAATCCAGTCGTGACCCTCTCGGACTAACGCCGGGAACCAGTCACGGGTGGACCTTTCGGTCTCACCGCGATCGAGCCAATCAGCCCCCGCGTGGGATAGGGTTGCTCGCCAAATTCGAACTACCTAAGTACCCACGCGGAGGGTAGACCGGGCGATCGCACCTCGCCGCAGGTCGACTTCGGACACGGGCCACTTAAGCGACCCGTTCCGTACTATCAGAATAACCGAGCGGTGTTATCGTCGACCTCGACGGTTCGATTAATTATCGGGCGTATTCAGCCCACTACCAACCCTTTACGTGAAGCAAGATGGGGATTCAATGGAGGAAAAGACGAAGCGAAGCGGGAGAACAGTTCAACAATAAAGCACATTTATTCGCGACGAACGGAAAACACACAAATACAATTCCACCAAATGCACACAAAAAAAAGAAAACACACTTCCATTTACACAAAAAGCAAATATAAAAGTGAAAACACAGTGCAGAGCTAATACCGACTACCGAGCACACGGCAACACTTATACAATTCTACTTCACAGACGGCGCCGACAACACATACCCAAAACCAAGGAAAAGAAATACCTCAAGAATGAGGCAGGCCTGAGGCCGAGACCGGGTCGGGCCTACCCGTCTGGTGATGAGACGCGGAGCGGCGATGGCCCCGCAACCCGCGGGCCTCGTGGACAGTGCCTGGCAGGGGGTGGGAACGGGGCCCCCTTGGTCGCACTATCTCAGCGCGGGGGGAAACAGGAGGGGGTTGCTGATGCTCGGGGTATAGAGGATCTTTATTATCCCTGGTGTGCGTCTCCACCTCGGCCAGGTCGCGCTGCCGGCCTCCCTCGGGCGTGCAGCTCCTGGCACCGACGCGAGCACCCCCTCGTCCGACTCTCTTCAGCTTCTCCAGCCACTGCAGGCTTCGGGCTCCAGTCTTCCACACTCGTCCCCTCCGTTCCGACTCCTTCTCGTTCTCGTTCTCCTTTCGTTCTCGTTCTCCTTCGTTCCGACTCCTTCTCGTTCTCGACTCCTTCTCGTTCTCGTTCTCGTTCTCGTTCTCGTTCTCGTTCTCGTTCTCGTTCTCGTTCTCGTTCTCGTTCTCGTTCTCGTTTGCGTTTGCGACTCTCTTCTGACTGACGAACACCGTCCTTTTATCCCCCCCCCGTAACTTCGCCTTTGACCCCCTCCCTTTGACCTTTCACCTCGCTCCCCATTGGCCCGAGAAAAAGTGGGCGTGAAGGCTTTTTGATCCACAAATTTGCATATATCGATCGTTCTGGGGGCGGGGCCAATTCGCCCCTCGCTCACCGATTGGACGGCAAAAAGTGGGCGTGTGTCGTTTTTGATCCGTTTTTGAAGCACAAAATCCGTGATTTTGTACACGCTGTTCGACGCGCGTTCTGCATGAGTCCAACACCGGTACCCACAGCGGGGCAAGAACGGTGGCGATGCTACGGTTGCGAGGTGTGACGTGAAGGTCGTGGCGGTTGTGGTGAAGCGGTGGTTGTGGTCGGTGGTTGATGTTGTGGTTGTGATCATGGCGGTTGGTCCAAAATAAAGATAGTAAAAGAAAAACGGCTATCCTGAAGAGTCGCAGCACGTATAAATGACATGTATTCCCACTAGACAACGGGTTTGGGCCTAACTACACATGCACTTACCGAGATACCTCACCTAAGGGACCTGAATGGTGGTTTGCGAATCTGGTAACCACAACAATATGATAGGCTACTAGTGTGCCAAATTTGGTGCTTTCCTCACAAGATGCACAATCGTTATGCTATATTTAGCTAAGTTGCCCCACTAGAGCACCGTTTGCAACACACAGCTGATGTTCTGCATGTTTTGAGGGGTTTTTTTTCCGTTGCAGAATTTTTTATTTTTTTATTTTTTATTTTTTATTTTTCTCACCGAAAGTGACGCAAATGAACACCTCGCCATCACGAATGCGGTTAGCGTCATTTTGCGAGTTAATTGCCATTTCAACGCAAAAGCATATGGTTCGTGTTGCTGTCGCAGGAGGGTTGATTAAATTGGTCGCACTGGCTCGAGGCAACAGCCTGCCACTGTGGATTCGTCGCATGGAGTCGGTCCAATTGAGCTTGTTTGACGTTCCTTGGTGACAAATTCAACAAAAGGAATAATGAGCTCGTTATAAATTCAACAAACTATCGAGCATTCCCAGCCGATGCCTCCATATCTGTCACTCGCCTTTCTTGGATGAAAGCCATTTGCATGGGCTTGAGTGAACTCGAGTTATGGAGTTGTATGTGAGAAGCCTCCTCTCCCCAGCCCCCCCCTCATCTCGGGTTAATTTTCTGCACCTTGTCAATCACCATGTACCATCCACCTCCTCCCACCCCCATACAGAAACACTCACACACACCCTTGCATTCAATTCCCACCACTCTCACTTTGTTCTCACATGTTGTGTCGTGAACTTGTCATCAGAAATGCGTGAAGCTATTAATCCAACCTCGATACACACGTCGACTAATTTATTCTTACTTGTGAAAGCTGGATCCCCTATACTTATGTCTCGTCTGGGTTCCTCTATCAGATTGGTGATTCGTAGGCACAGGGCGTCACCTCACTATGAGTGTTTGGTCCCTCAATTCAGAGATAAAGCTGCGGACTCATCTGCTCGCTTTACCTGGTTGACGTAAAAGACCCCAAAATAGTCTTTTGATGTCGAGTCAGCATTTGTTTTCTGGTTACGCCGAACAAATTCCACTTTCCTGCCATATTCTGCAGTGGGGGCACTGCATCAGCGGCACAGCGGCACATAATTCTCAATGGGACAAAAGTGACACAGCGAGCAGCCCAAATCCGTCACTGAATATTGGTCCAACATCCATTCGCCACGGATAACTTATAACAAATTAAATAAAAACTTATATGTATAACATTAATTTGTGTGCACGAGCATTGTACGTGGTTTCAATTCACTTATGCAAACACAATCAGCGTTGTTATCCTCACTAATGTCACTCATGTTTACATAGCTATCTATAATTGTAGCAATGTCTGTGTGTGTGTGTGTGTGTGTGTGTGTGTGTGTGTGTGTGTGTGTGTGTGTGTGTGTGTGTGTGTGTGTGTGTGTGTGTGTGTGTGTGTGTGTGTGTGTGTGTGTGTGTGTGTGTGTGTGAGTAGGGTGGATATACTGGTTCTGGCTCACTTTTCCCCATGTAAATGAATGGGGGATTTTCAGCGATTCCCTTTTTTTTCCCTAAAAATAAACCCCCTTTTTATCCGTTTTTCCCTGCTGTGCAGGGGTTTGGCTTTTTGTGAGGCAATGTTTTATGGCCGGATGCCCTTCCTGACGCCAACCCTGGTCGCCTCTTACGACACACAGTGATATGGTACACCTATTCTAACCGGGGTATACACCGGGACCAGTACACTGGCACTCATTTCACCGACCTCGGAAGGATGACAGGCTGAGTCAACCCCCTGGTGTTAATTCAGCAGCCAACGGGGCTTGAACTCAGGACACTGGGATCCCAAGCCGCCACCCTAACCACTAAGCCAACACCAGGCTTAGCCAACACCAGGCTTTGTAGGTATATATATATATATATATATATATATATATATATATATATATATATATATATATATATATATATATATATATATATATATATATATATATATATATATATATATATATATATATATATATATATATATATATATAAGCAGGCTATCCCAAGGTATATTTATTTGTCTCCCCTTTTAACCTGGAGGTTGAATCTCATTGAATTGAACACCTGGGGGTTGAACAGCTCACTCATTGAACCTATAAAGATTTGTTCATTCTCAAATTCCTTCAATAGTTTAATTTTCTTTGCACAATAATCCCCATCTAAAATATTGACAAACAAAACATTTGAATCTTTATATTTTTTAAGATACCCCTTTTGTGCCATTACGAAATGATAAACTTCTCTTAATGCTCTTGTTTGACCACCTCCTGAGCCACATATCATTTTGAGATTATAGTAAATTGTTTTTTCATTGTTCAATTGATAACCATCAAAGTTTTCAGTCCATTCAAGGATATTCATTTTTTTCTTTACATCCTCTAACTTACAAGTTTTTAAATTGATTCGTTTATTTGTTTTATTTACCTTTGTTTTAGTTATTTTTTCAATAAGACTTATTTGATATTTTTCACATTCATTATGTTTTCCATTTATATACCAAGACTGAGATTTTCTCCACTCTTTAGTTTGATTAATACTTGGTTTGATCATTAATATATTGCAAAAAAACGCGGCGGTAGCCCTTAAAAAAACCCTAACCCATCTTCCCATCGTTAAAACACAATCTATTCTATTCACTCTATCATACAATATCCATATGGAACACAATCTATTCCATTATCTAAAATAAATCTCTTATCATCAAAGGCTCCTAATGCCTTTTTATTTACTTCTTCACTATATATGTTATGTTTATAACTTCTTATTGTATTCATTTTCCTATATTCTTCTTTCTTATTCATCAAACAATTATAATAATTTCTCAAAGTTATTGATTTCTTTATTACATATTTCTTTATTCCCTTTAACCTCTTATCAATCTGATCACCATACTTATAAGCATATGCCTTTGCTCTCAATCCAATAAACTCACTCATTACTTTTCCACCCAACTCATCCTTAAACTTACCAATAACCTTTTCATTCTTTTTGGAAAATAACTCACTCTTCTTGCTGAAATTACTTGTATCATATACTCCAATATTTTTCTTCATATCTTCATAAACATCATCAGTTTTTATATCTAGGATAAAACTATTAGTGTCCATATACAACAATGAAACATTTTCACCATACTCTTTCTTTAAGTCATTATACAAATAATCATACATCAATATCTTTGATAAATCAAGAACTGCTGTTCCAATATAAATTGGTTTATCCATTACAATACTTTCCTTTTTCATATGAATTGCAGAAAAGTTCTCTGAAAAAACCTCTTCTCTCTCAAAACTTGGTTTATTTATCAATCTCGAAGCTTCTCTCCAAGATGTTGCGAATCTAATGTTTTGCCTGTTTCTAACATTTTCCATAGTCTTTCCAAATACAGCATTATTCATTAATTTATAAAAGTCCCCTTCAAATTTTACTTTTGTATTTGCTCTCATATCTGTATTGAATTGAATATACTTTTTCACCCAAGGACTTTGTTTAAATTTTAAAACTCTATGAATTTTAGCTACTCTCAATCCTTCTCTCAAAAACTGTTTTAAGCTTCTCTGATGCAAAACATATCCCTCTTTATCATAGAATGTTGTTAATAACTTTTCTGTTGATTTACCTTTGATATGAAAACTTTTATGATAATCACTTAACCATTCTTTCTTTGGGGTTTCTTTCTCACATGCAAAAGGAAGATCTTTATGCTTATTATGAAGATCACTCGGGTACCTCAAATCAACTTCAAAATAATAACCTTCTTCTTCGTCATTCAATTCCTCTTGAGAAGAAATAACAATATTCATCAAAGCCTTTTCATAATCCTTTTCTTCCACCCACTCTAATTTACCATAAGGCAGAGATTGAGACATTGCCCATCCATACAAATTATTAGCATCAAAATACATCAAATAATTACTATCTTTTTCACTATCATAATTTGGAAGATATTTATTATTTGCTTTAGCTTATTTTTTTGAACATACTTGTGATATTCCACCTCTCTTGGACTTCTCAATTATCAAAAGCATATCAACATCACTGATTAAATCTATATCTTGTTTTGTCATTTTCAACATTGCACTCCAAGCTAAACCAGGAGCTGTGAAATAGTGGGCAGGATCTAATCCATAACAATTTTTATTATGACAGAGTGATCTAAAAGCTTCAAACACATCAGCTAACAATAAAACATCTGTTTTTAGATATAAATCATGATATTCTCCAAGGTTCTTTTTCTTAAATATTTTCCATATTTCTTGTGCGTGTTTATATTCCTTATCACTTATCTCTTCTTCATAAAGGCTGTTATAGAAACTTTCTTTTGAAGGAAGTTGTGTTTCTTTAAATCTCATAAATGAATCCATATAATCATAAGGATAAATTCCCTTACTTGTAAGAATTTTCTCTTTACTTTGAATTTCATTCCTTGTTTGAATTTCCTCTCTCGTGAGAATTCCTTCTTTAATCAGAATTTCATCTTTAATCAGAATTTCCTCTTTAGTTAGAATTTCATTCATTGTTCGAATTTTCTTTATAATTAGAATTTCATCTTCAGTTAGAATTTCTTCATTAATTTCCTCATTAATTAGAATTTCCTCTTTACTTTGAATTCTCTCTTTAATCTGAATTTCCTCTTTAGTGAGAATTTCCTCTTTTGGAAAGAATGAATTAAGATTTGGAAAAGAGTCCGTGGAGCTTAGATTTGATGCGAGGTAGGCTAGTGGTGTTCCCATAAACTTGTAAGAATCTAGAAACCTAATACGAGTTAAAGGTTTTGTGAATATCATTTTTGTAAATGAAATATACTTTTGACTTGTGTTTGTTATGGCAGAAATATTCCCTGGTGTTTTTGAAAGTTCATTTATAAATAGATGTGTATCATAGTTGGCGCCGTTGTGAAGAAAGACTGGAATAAAAGAAGGTAATTTATAATTAAGATTACAACAGGAATGAGCGGGACCTCTATATTTACCAGTAAGATGACAATGATCTCTAACTTTAGACTCCTTAATTTCCCCCTCACAAATATGACAGATATTGTTCTTTCTAAATTCTAATTTTTCTTCTTTGGTTAATTTCATCGGTTCATTTGTTTCTTTCATTAATTTAGTGAGTCTTATACAATCCTTTTCTAATCGTTTTACAAACTCTTGTGAAGCTTTTTTTCCACGATAATGTTCAAGTTTGTTATACTTTTCTCCAACAGATGATTTGATATAATAACAGAAACCACAAGGAATATGTTTTTGATATTTATTTGTATATGATTCTTTTGGATTAGGAGAAGCAGTATTTATCTTTTAAGGATACACTCAAAATCAGCGTATATCACAAATGGGTGCATGATAGATTTATTATAATCTTCAAAAGAAATCTTTTCACCAGGTTTAGGCATTGTAATTACAGCTGATTTATGATTACTACAATATTTTGAATGTTGTTCTAATCGTTCTTTTGTATGAAATGAATTAAGACATCGCTTACAAGGATATATTTTGTTTGCTGTTCTGAATACCTGAGAAGAGATTAATCTTGATAAATTATTGATGTATGTGTAATGTGAATTCTTTCCAACACTAAAATATAAAAGATCAATGTGTGTTTCTTCATTTTTATAGTTGTTTGAAATTTTTAATATTTGAACTTTGTTTGTATCCGTTAATCTATATACATTAATAGAAAGATTATTCTTTTTCTCAAATTTAGGAATATCTGTTAGTGGCATTGGGAATTTAAAATCTTTAATGTCCAAGGTATTCTCATATTTCATATATTGTTTTACTCTTTCTGAATTACATTTTGGTGGATGAAAGTGAGCAAGAACAGACCAGAGAAAACATTTATTATCATTGTTCTTAATATTAACAACTGCCTTCTTTAGTTTTATTTCTTTTGGTAATTCAAGAAAAGAAGAAGCTTTAAGAGGGTTTGATTTTAGAATGTGTATATCTAAAAAGATGATTTTTTTAATATTGAATCCACTTCCTACCACTGTATTATCAACATCCTCCTCTTGTCTTGATAGTTCTTCATAAACCCCACTATTCAAAAAATCTTGAAATGATGTTATAAAATGAAGATCTGTTCTCATATAAGGAGTATGTTCTTCATCTTGTCTTTTCATATTCATTTTCACTCCCATATAAAACTTTAAAGTTTTCATTTCTTTTAAATAAATTTTTCAACATCGGGTTTCACTATTTCAATTGATTCAGCTATTGATGATGGACCGGGTTCTCCAAATTGAAGAATCCTTATTTTTATATGCCCTTTAAATGCCCCATCAGTGTTTTCAATATAATAGTCTCCCTTTACTTTAAACTCATTTTTCTTGTGTTTTTGTGATTGAAGATGTTTATTATAACTACTCTTCAAAACATCCTTTGACCAGATATCACAATGTTTTCTTTCCAACTCAAGAGGAGATATTTGATGAAATAGATTAAATGTGTGTTTGTTGGTTCGAACGTGTTTTTTATAATGTTTATATTCGTGATTACAAACATCGCAGTACGTTGTATTCACCATATTTATATAATAAAACTTTGCTTAAACTAAAATTTTCTTGATGAAAATTTCGTTTAATTTATAGGTGAATCTGTGCTTAAAACCATTTTATCCTCCGACTTTTTCACTTAATAAATACAATGTTTCAAGACACAAAAGACAAGTTTCAATCAATCTCTTCATTTGTTAAAGATACTGAGAAATATATCAAGGATGTAAAATTGAACAAAGATAAATATAACAACTATTGGATAAAAACAATTATGGTAAATAATATGAGTTCTTCAATTTCCTTAAGTGGAAGGGCTTTTAGTATACCTGGAAGAACATCAATTAAAGTATCTCTAACAAAAGTTTCTCCTCTCCTTCTGGTAATATATTCAAAACTAGAAAAAGCAATGAAACAAGAAAAAGTATCAAAAAACAAAAACCTTATGGATGAAGCTTTAGAAAGAAAAGATAAGACCATCTCTAATATGCAAGGAGAAATTTGTATTTTTTTCAACAACCCTAAAGATGTAAATCCTGATGAAATAAAGGATGTTAATATATCAGGTGAAATGACATTTCGTTCAATAGTAGTTAACGATCATTTTAAAATTACCTTTAATATAAAAAATGTTGTCGTTGAATCTGGTAATGAAAAAAAGTATATTGATATCGATGGTATTATTAAATATGAGTCAATATACAATTGAAAGTATAGATGAACTTCAGTTTAAGTAAAGTTTTACTTTATAAATATGCTAGACTTTCCTGATTCTCCATATGACAAATTTGAGAATTGTCCTGCGTGTGAAAGACGGGGATTAAACACAGAGTCAAAAGCTTATAAACAATGTATATTCTGTGATTATCTTCTAATTAATGATAATAAAAAATATAAAAAGGAAAATAATTCTTTTATTTACACCAAAAATGAATTACTTTACAAGATTGATTAGAGAAATGAATGTAAAGTGTGAGGGTGATAGCACACCTTTCCTTACAAGGGAAGAAACTGAACGTATAAGAGAAATGTTCAAAGGATTGTTGTTATATATTATTCATGGATGTACTTTTCAGGGAAATATCAACACAAGATATTGTATAAATAAAATAATGGATTATCTTGAAATTAAACCTGAACTTAGGATAAAATATAGAGTTTCTAAAAAAGCCAATAATAAATTAAATAACCTGTTTTCCAAATATATAAATGAATGATTTTTTACCCATTTGGGAAAATAAGATAAAATTTAACAACCATAAAAATCTCCCAAATTCATTAAGATGTCTCATAGTTGGTTCAAGTGGATGTGGAAAAACCTGCTTACTTTTAAAAATGCTCCTCACTCCCAACTTTTTAAATTATGATAATTTAATAATTTTCACAAAGTCGAGTTTTCAACCAGAGTATCAACTACTCTCACAAGGTTTTAATGCTGGTCTTCAAAAAGAAGATATAATCGGTTTATTTAAACGTCAAAAAAACCTAAATGATTATAACATTGAAGATATAATTCAACTATTTTATGATACACAGAGATGTAAAAAGAAATCAAATCCTATAACTTGTATTCTTAGTGATAATACGGATGATATACCGTCTCCCCAAGATTTGGATAAATCAAAAAAGAACCTCGTTATCTTTGATGATTGTGTTAATGAGAGAAACCAAACGTTATGGACAGCTACTACACAAGAGGGAGACATTCTTCTTGTAATTGTATTTATCTTAGTCAATCGTACTTTCAACTTCCTCGTTGTTCCATCAGAAACAATGCTAATACTTTTATTTTATTCAAGTTAAATTCAATAGATATCAATAATTTTTGGAGAGATAATTGTTCTACATTATGTAGTAAAAAGAAATTTGAGGATTACATGAAGCACACGACTGAAAAATATAAATATATTGTTGTGAAACAAGATGAGATATTAAGGGATATATTTTTTGTTTTATAAACAATTACATATATAAATGACAACTATTATTGTAAATCTTGTGGGTAAATCTGCTTCTGGAAAAAACTTTCATAAATCAAGGTTCTTGTGTAGTACAAATGAGAATATTGTAAATTTACTTGAAAAACACCCCGTGATACGCATTGTATCAACAACAACTAGAGCAATAAGACCTGAAGAAGTAAAAGGTGAAGATTATCACTATATTTCAGTGGAGGAACATATGCGATTGAGGAATGAAGGTCAAATGTTTGAGGAGGTTTCTCTTGGTACAACAAAATATTCACATTGTAAGAGTGAGTTAAGGAAACTAAAATCTGGTGGTGTTGGGTTATTAGAAACTAATCCAGAAGGAACGAGACAAATTATTAAACATCTGAGTGGAGTGAAGATTTTATCATTCGGTTTTGATGTTGATGAAGAAACTCAACGCAAACGTATGAAAAGCAGAGATGCAAGTATTAGTGAAGAAGAAATTACAACTCGCATTAATGTTAATAAAGAATTTGATGAAATATTTAAAGAAAAGGATTTATTTGAACACATCTACTTGAATGATGAAGAAAAGGAAAATTTCCCTGTTGATCTTTACAATTCATTAAATTATATTTTACAATAAATAAATGGATGCAAAAGAAAGAGCAAGAAGATTTAAGGAACATCAAGAGTTGGTTTCAAAAGTTGTAAAACAACAGGAAGACATAAAGAAGAAACGCAGACAGAAACTAACGGGCGAAGAAGCATTTGAAAGAAAACAAGAGAAATTTTTTAAACCACTTTTAAAAACTTCCCAAGAAAAAATGAAAGATGTTTCCACAGTTCCCACAGTAGAACATACTCCTAAAAAACTTCAAATGTTAAAAGATTTTGATCAAATGACGGAGGAAGAATTAGAGCATTTAGGAGAATTAGAATATGATGATGAAGGTTTATTTCAACAACTGGAAGAGATTAATCAACCCCCTGATTATATTGTGAATGCTCTTCAAAACAATGAATATTCAGCGGATTCAAAAACCAAAGCAGGACTCATTCCAACAGAACAATCAGCAATATTTCATCTTGTTCAAGAAAAGGTATTGATATTTAATGATGAATTAAGGTTCTTGGGTTCCGCTCAACCCCCTGTTAAACTAACTCCGAGGTTAATGTTTCTTCTCACAAAAGATGGAAGACAAGGTTCAACTGTGAGGGATGAATCAAAGTATATTGATAAACCATTGGATATGGAAAATAATGATGATAGAGTATATATTGATCTGCTGAACACTCTAAATTATAAGGTTATTCTTTCTGGTAAAAGTAGGAAGAATGAGAAGGAGAAACACATTATTCAGGCTTTAAGTATCCTTGGTTCAGGTGTTAGTTTTCTTCCAAATGACCCATTGCAATTAGTTAATAGACTGTTATTGTTGTTAAGTAGTAAGAAGGCTGGAAATAACAATTGTTTTAATGAAGCATCAGCCATTTTAGACCAGTTGATGAACATGAAAATAATTAATAAATCTCAATATAAAGACATTTTATCTCATATTAAATAAGATGAGAAGCACAATCCTGAGTTTTAATTTCACAACAAGCGACCACACATCTTCATTCCCATACCCACTACAACTTGACCCAACAAAAGAATATGAGGCATCTTTATTGTCCATGGAAACTTATAATACCTTATTTAATATAAGCGAGAAAAATGACAAGTTTAGTTATAATCCCGGAAGTGGATACAAAACGATAACAGTCTCACCCGGAGCATATGACATTTCTCAAATATCTTCCGAAATTGCTCGTCTTATGAAAGAACAGGGTGATGAACCAAAAAATATTGTTATAGACATTCAAAAACATACTTCAAAATCAACGATTAAAGTTAAAAATAACTACAAGGTTGATTTCACAATTGATAATTCATTTAGAGAGTTATTAGGTTTCTCCTCAACAAAGATTGAAACTAATGGGACGTTTTACAGTGATAATGTCATTCAAATATCCTCAGGAATAAATTCGGTGTTAATTCACTGTGATTTGATTGATGGTGCTTATAATGATGGAAAAAAAACAAATACAATATTTTCATTCAGCGCATACTCAACCCCAATTGGTTATAAATTCAATATGGAACCTAAAAATTTGGTTTATCTCCCTGTGTCAGGAAAAACCATACACAGAGTAAATTTTAGGATAACCGACCAAGATAATCGTGTGATTTATTTTAATGGAGAAGTTATATCCATCAGAATTCACCTACGTGAAGTTTTCCAATAAATAAATACGATGGTTATTGTGAGGAAACACGAATTGGGAAAATATAAAATAATTACAGGGGATGGGATGTTCCTTTCCCCGTACTACAAGGGTGAAGGTATGTATCTTGGTAGAGGATACTATAAACCTAAGAGACAAAGGGGTGTTGGACATCAATTTAGAGGAGATGGGATAATTGATACTCTCATGGGTATTGGTTCAACGATTCTTAAACATAAAGATCTAATTGGTTCAACTGCTTCTGCTGTGGGAAATGTAGCAGGTGCTGTAAAGAGCATAAAAGATGCCCAGAAGGAATCTCATAAATTACAAGCAATAAAAGAAATTAAGAAAGGTAAAACTCAGTTGTCCCCCCAAGAACGACAGAAAATAATTCAAATACTTGGATCAGGGTTTCAAAAGTTTTAACATCTTTTTTCCTAAATAAATACAAGTATGGAAGCAATTGATAGTATCTATGATTTGGATGATACTATTATTATCTCAAACTCCACTAAAAAAGAAGATTACTTCAAGGTAAATGCAATAACTGGAACAGACTGGAATACGAATGGTACAAAAAGTTTTGAAATAAATAATCAACAAACCTATTTGAATCTATCCGAAAGTTTCTTGTTGTGTAAATTTAAATTCACTAAGGCTGCGACTAACACAAACGCTACACTTGTAAATGATTTCTTCTGGAAAATGTTTGATAGTGTGCGTTTGTATATTGGAACACAAGAAGTTGAAGCGGTTGATTATGTCTCTGCTGTATCTGAAATGATGAAATTTACACTCTATACATTCAGTGATAGAATGGGAAAGGGGTCTGTCGAAGGTTTTATTTCTGATATGTCAACGGGAACAAACACAGACCCTGGATATACTCAAAGGAAAGGAGCGTATAATGATGATGCAAAAGCAGAAAATAGTTTTACTGTGGCAGTTCCTCTTAAAGGTATATTTGGATTTTGTGATCATGATAAAGTTCTGTATGGTCTTAAAATTAGATTTCAACTACAAAGGAATGATAATGAAAATCGATTGCTTTTTGGTGTTGGTAATGCTTTTGGTGATCAGAATAAATTTGTAATTGAGGAGATGAGTTGGTATATCAGTGAATATACTCCTAATCTTAAAACAGAAGAGATGTTGAATCGAAGACTTAACTCAAAGAAACCACTCAGTGTATCATACCTCAAAAGAAGATGTCAACACGTTAAACTCAACCAAACGACTTACACGTGGAATTTGGGTGTTCTGGAAGGAAAGCCACAATATCTGTGGATCATTTTTAAAAAGCCAGATGGTGATACTGCGACTGATAAGAATAATGCATTGAGTGATAATGCTAAGGTGAAACAACTTCGCGTTTCTCTAGATGGAACATTTTATCCACGAGATAGATTGGAAATTAATTGGGAAAAAAATGATTTTGCTGAAGCATACAAGTCTTACCAAAAGGTGTGTGAAAGTAATGGAAATAAAGAACCTATTTTAGATATGACAGCATTTAAAAGTTTGTATACAATCTATGCGTTTGACCTGAGCGCTCAAAAGGAAACTATAAAGTCTAATCGAGTGGATACTTCCCTATACATTGAAAGAGGAGAGAGTGAAGAAGTTGATACATATTGTTTGCTTTTGGAAGAAACAGAATTGCAGATTAATACAGATAATGGTGTGATGATTAGTCTCACATAATTTTTTGTTAAATAAATGAGTGGCAAAGTACCAACTGGGGTATATGTTTATCAAATCAATCTTCATAAACTATCATCTTGTGTTCAAAATCAAAAGCCTTGTACGATTAACGTTAATACAATTCAGAGAAAAGGAGCAGTAAGAATTGATGTTTTGCTCACAAGAGAACAGGTTAAAATCTTGAATGACACTGGCTCACTTAAAATTAAAATGACAAAACCAATGTTGAAAAAATATTTAATAAGAGAGATGAGTGGAGGATTTCTCCCATTTCTAATTCCTTTATTTGCTGGTTTAAGTGCGGTTGGAGCATTGACGGGTGGTATTTCAACAGCGGTGAAAACTGCCAACGAAAGGAAGGCTCAACTCCAGGCTCAAAAATAATTGGAAAGACATAACAAAGAGTTGGAGAAACAAATTAGTGGAAGTGGTGTAATTGTAGATTTTGCTGAAAAACTTGAAGGTCTGCCTGATAAAGCGAGATTGTTAGTTGGAGATTTGCTTTCTTCTATAGCACAAGCAGGTGTAAAATTAACGAAAAGAGGTAATGGATTATATCTTTCTAATAAATAAATGAGCATTGATGAGTGGTTGAAAGAATTTGGAAAGAATACAACATCAAATTTACAACTTGTTAAATATTGTAAGAAATTAAAAATTCATAATGTGGTTATTTGTATGAGAGATGAATTAACAAATGTGCCGAAACATACAAAGAATATTATTATGAACTTAGAAGATAATAATGGGAACGGTTCTCATTGGGTTTGTATTTTTAATAGTCAAGACAAATATTATTTTGATAGTTTTGGTCTTCCACCACCTGTTGAAGTCATAAAATTCTTACAGAATGGTGTTTATCAAACATTTCAAGTCCAAGAGTTAAATTCCAAGTGTTGTGGTCAATTATGTCTATATGTGTTATTTAAACTCAACAAAAATAAAAAATTTTATGATATTATTTTTAATCTAATATAAATGACTTATGTTGGTAAAGATGGTTCTATCTTTGGTGTATCTCAAGAACTGGATATTGATTTATCAAATTATTACACAAAGGCACAGGCTGAACGACATAAATATAATATAACCAAAAATATTAACATGAAAAATGCTTATAAATTAAAAAATTATCCAAGCCCGACTGACGCGAATGACTTGGTGAGATTAAGCGATTTATCACAATATATATCCTTAAATAAAACGGCCGTGTATTCCAAAGATACAGAAGTGTTGATATTATCTCCAGGTCATACAGAATTCACAGTTCGAATTAAAATAATTTTTTATAAAGAAGGGCGTATCGTTTGTATGAGAATAGAACAATGTGGGTATGATATGAATGATTTAGGGTATAATTGGTCATTTAAAATTAACCTCGAAGACCTGGAACAATTAAATCAGTCTCGTAAGGAAGAATATTATCCACTTGGTATCGAGAATGAGTTTTGTGGGGCCACGATTAGTAAACAACAAATAAAAGAATTTAATAAGGGTAAATATAATAATGGTTTTGCCCTTGTTTATCTCATGAAAACAGAAAAAACAGGATTATAGATAATAAGTAAGGAAATACAAAATGATTTAACTATGGGAAGATGGGGAGGTGTTTCGTGCCATAATATTATTCTAACATATATTTCTAATACATAAATGACAGCAAGAAGGCTTCAAGAAAATTATCATTTCTGTGTCCAAGCATACCTTCAAGAAAAGGGTATTCGGTATTTTAATAAATATGTTCTACAACATAAGAATGAGGCATTTTCAATAAAAGATTGGCATTATGCTGATGTTGATAAACCGACAACTTTAGATTTAATGAAAATGTTAAATAATGAAAAAATTATATAGTTAAGAAAAGGTAAGGCTCTTTTAGAAATTCAAAAGAAATTTTTTTGGTTTCCTGTTGTAAAAAAAAATTATTTTGGATATAGGAATAACAAGAAATCCTGATGAATATATGTATGATATTCTATGGGGTGTAAGCGATTCAAGGATAATAAGGGATGAGGAAGGAGTTGAAGAAGAGAGGGAAGAGGAGGAAAAGGAGAAGAGAGAGAAGGAGGAGAGGGAGAAGAAAGAGAAGGAGGAAAAGGAGAAGAGAGAGGGAGGAAAGAGAGAAGAGAGAGAGGGATGAAAGGGAGAAGAGAGAGAAGAGAGAGAGGGAGGAGAGGGAGGAGAGGGAGGAAAGAGCGAGACAAAATAAATATCAAAATATGGAAACCAGTGAGATTAAAAAAAGATTGGTGGTATTACAGAAAATAACTCAACCCACCGAGGAGGAAAACAAAGAATTGACAAGTCTATTTGCAATATTTTCTTCAAGACTATTGACATCGCCAAGCTATTCATTTTAATTCAAGTTTTTCATTTTTATTTTTTTTTCTTAAATAAATGGAGGAGAGGGTGAAGGCATTTCTATGGATTCTTTATGTTTTAAAAATTAAGATTCAAATGTGCATGTTGGAAACTAAAAAGGTTTTTGCACTCTGCAGGAATTTTTCACATAAATAAATGAGTTATTGTCTCAAATGTAAAAAGAAAACTAATACTAAAAATATTTCATATATTAAAAGTAAAAATAACAGGGTTATACAAAAAGGTATATGTTTGGTGTGTGGTTCAAAAAAAAAAAAATCAATTTATCTCCAAACACAAACTCGGAGGAGATATACAAAAGTTTTTATCAGGAAGTAAATTTACAACTACTGGAATACCAGGGGAATTACATCTTCCAGGGTATTCTTTCTGTGGTCCAGGCACAAACTTGGATAAAAGATTAGATGAGGCAGACAATCCTAAATTCTGGAGTAAGCCTATCAATAGAGTTGATGAAGTGTGCATGAGACACGATATTGATTATGGGAATGCCACAACTTTGGAAGAAAAGCATGAAGCCGATAGAGAAATGTTGTATAATTTGTCTCTGATACAAAATCCAACCTTGAGAGAAAAAGTTGATCGTTTCATTGTGAAGAAGATGATCAGTGCTAAATTGAAACTTGGACTTGGAAATTCAAAAAACTTATAGGCTCTAATGATGTCATTAAGACTGAAGAGCAATTAGCTGATGAATTACATAAACCAATATTCACAAAGTTTCAGAGAAGGAAAGTTTATTCCAAGGAAGTTGATTATATCTGGTCTGCTGATTTGATTGAACTCAATAATGATAAGGGGTACAAGTATGCTTTAACCGTTATTGATTTGAGGAGTAGATACGTATGGGTTGTCCCATTAAAAAACAAAACAGGTAATACTCTTATGTTAGCCTTTCAACAGATATTTAATAAAAGTAAGAGAAAACCTAAAAAATTGTGGACTGATGAGGGTAGAGAGTTTTATAACAAGACATTTATGAATTTTCTAAAAAATAACAGTATTACATTATACAGTACCTTTAATGAAGGGAAGGCAGTTGTTGTTGAACGTTTTAATCGTACCTTAAAAGAGAGACTATATAAAAAATTCACACAACTCGGTTCACAACAATGGTCATCTTTTATTCAGGATATTGTGGATAAGTATAATGACACGATTCACACGTCAACAAATATGAAACCATCAGAAACATTTACAAAATTAAAATATGAAAAAGAGATTAATGTCAGAAAACCTAAGTTCAAAGTTGGTGATATCGTAAGAATATATCGGTGGAAATCTCATTTTGAAAAAGGTTATATTAAAAGATGGACCAACGAGCTTTTTAAAATTGTTGATGTAATAGATACGGTTCCTTGGACTTATAAGATATATGATTTGGAAGGGGAAGAGATTTTAGGTTCATTTTATTCACAGGAATTACAAAAGGCAAAGATAAATTGAAATTTTTTGATTCCGCCTCTTTTTGACTCCACCCACACAAACCCCACACAAGCCCCGCCCACACAAACCCCACACAAACCCCACCACACACAAACCCCTCACAAGCTCCAATAAATTGAATTTTTTTGACTCCGCCCCTTTTTGACACTGCCCACACACGCCCCTCCCACCGAAGCCCCGCCCACACAAGCCCCGCCCACACAAGCCCCACCCCCTCATCCCCCTGTGCGCCCCCACCTTTGACCCACCACCTCCCTCATCCCACCCCCACCCTTCCCCACACACACACATGGGGAGGGGAGGGATGGGATGAGGGGGTGATGGGTCATTGGGGGAGCGCACCTACCCCCCCCCCCCCCCCCCCCCCCCCCCCCCCCCTTCCTGTCTTGATCCTCTTCTTGAAATTCAAAATCAAGTAATTGTAAACAAAACAAATATAATTTATTAATATTGAAAATATTAAATATTCATTTGCGAGAATGTATAATCTTTCCCAGCAATCTTCTTCAGATGTCTTGTGATTTCGAAACTCAGACACCATATTCTGTTTTGAAACAAAAAGTGGATAATAATTAGGTTTTATAAAGATAATTACATGGTAATATGGGTAACCTCGTTGACCACTGAATTAACACACCAGCCTCGTTGACCACTGAATTAACACACCAGGAGCCTGTCATCCTTTCAAGGCCAATAAAATGAATTCCAGTGTACTGACAAAACCGCGTTCAAACTAATAATGCAACCAACATAAGACGACATTCTAAAGAGAGAGTGATATTAATAATTCAGAAACATTTACCTCCAGAAAATCATGTGTTGTACAAGATTGCTTCAACAGCTGATGTTGTGTGATAGTGCTGAAAAAAAAATAATAATAAGTCAAGGGTATGGATGAAGAGACAGACAGAGAGAGATACAAACAGACAGGGAAAGCGACACACACACACAGACACACATATATATATATATATATATATATATATATATATATATATATATATATATATATATATATGTACACACACACACACACACACACACACACACAGACACACATATATATATATACAAACACACACACACACACACACACACACACACACACACACACACACACAAACACACATATACACACACACACACACACACACACACACACACACACACACACACACACACACTGACACACACACACACACACACACACACACACACGTCTCACCATTGGTTTAATTCATTCGAGATCAGAGGCCGTGATAAGACTTCGTACCAGTCATTATAAATGTCTTTCAATTCTCTTCTAAAATCATTGATCTCTTCAATAAGAGCATTCATTTGATGCACCTCATCGTGATATGTAAACTCAACTTCTTCCAACGACCTGTCAGGAAAAAAAAAATATTTTCGCATTATCACGATTTAATATATAATCAATTGCTTCATCGTTCAAAGAGAAAACCATACACAAACTTACCAACTTTGTAGTGAGCTGTTTTGTTCATCGGAAGAGAGTGAGTCCATGTCTCTGGGCCGTGATAAGACGTCGTGTCAGTCTTTAAAAATGTTTTTCAATTCTCTTCTAAGATGATTGACCTCTTCAATAAGAGCATTAATTTCATGCACCTCGGGAAGAAAGATCGCTCATGATCGTAAAAATGAAAATCCCGTCTGGCAGAAACTTTGTCTGGCGAATCACTTATAAGGCAACGACGAGGAAATTACCTAAGCATTGGGTGCGGCCACAGGAAATGACAGCTTGGAAAATAACTGGGAGATATATTTTCAAAACATACTGAAAATGCCCTAAAATGGTTTTGATTCAAATGTTTTCAGTTCGTGTTCTGAGATAAAATATAAACACGAGACCTTGTCTCACAGAATAGTTCCTATTTTTTCACAGCATGACTGTCCAAAACCACTTCCTCATTCACACAGCACGACCGTGTCAAAAAAAACACTTCCTCATTTTCACGGCATGAACTGAAAACATTTGAAACAAAACTTTTTTTATGGCGTGGTTTATGCACAAAAATGATTTGCAACTCAGGCGGTGGCCAGATGAGATCATTAAGAGAAGTTTATCATTTCGTAATGGCACAAAAGGGGTATCTTAAAAAATATAAAGATTCAAATGTTTTGTTTGTCAATATTTTAGATGAGGATTATTGTGCAAAGAAAATTAAACTATTGAAGGAATTTGAGAATGAACAAATCTTTATAAGTTCAATGAGTGAGCTGTTCAACCCCCAGGTGTTCAATTCAATGAGGTTCAACCTCCAGGTTAAAAGGGGAGACAAATAAATATACCTTGGGATAGCCTGGTTTTATATATATATATATATATATATATATATATATATATATATATATATATATATATATATATATATATATATATATATATATATATATATAATAACTTATATATATACCTACAAAGCCTGGTGTTGGCTAAGCCTGGTGTTGGCTTAGTGGTTAGGGTGGCGGCTTGGGATCCCAGTGTCCTGAGTTCAAGCCCTGTTGGCTGCTGAATTAACACCAGGGGGTTGACTCAGCCTGTCATCCTTTCGAGGTCGGTGAAATGAGTACCAGTGTACTGGTCTCGGTGTATACCCCGGTTAGAATAGGTGTACCATATCCCTGTGTGTCGTAAGAGGTGACCAGGGTTGGCGTCAGGAAGGGCATCTGGCCATAAAATATTGCCTCACAAAAAGCCAAACCCCTGCACAGCAGGGAAAAACGGATAAAAAGGGGGTTTATTTTTAGGGAAAAAAAAGGGAATCGCTGAAAACCCCCCATTCATTTACATGGGGAAAAGTGAGCCAGAACCAGTATATCCACCCTACTTCTGTGTGTCTGTGTGTCTGTGTGTCTGTGTGTCTGTGCCCGCTGTTTCTCGACAACCACTGATCCGATCTAATTGAAACTTGCCAGGTATATTGCTGGGGACCTGAGGATGTGCCTTTTCAAGGTATGAAATTAATCGGACAAGTGCTTCCCAAGTTATGGCCATTTATTTACCAACCAATGACAAGACACGTTGCTGCGTAGGCATGGCCGATGGGGAAGAGATCCTCAGCTGCGTTCCCCATTGCGGGTTACAACGTACGGACTTCCGGATAGTGATGACTTCGTGTATTTTAATAATTTCTCGATTTCTTATGCGCATTTATAGATAAACACAATGCCCCAATCCAGTCGTCATTTACGAGAGAATGAAGGAACAGCCTGTGTGGTTGTTTGAAAGTTGTTGTTTTTTTGCACGTTTTTTTTTTCTCTTCTCTTCTCTTCTCTTTGTGTTTTTCCTTGTGATGACATTGCGCAAAGGCAAAATACGTTGGCGCTAATTGAATGATTGGCCATTAAAACTAAATTGCAAATAATCGTAACTGCGATATGCGAACTTCCGGACAGTGAGGACTTAACTTCGTGTCGGCCGGCTGACGATGACGTCACGTGCCGTGCCGGTTACGATGGGGATCGGTGCCTTAGTTCCTGTGGCGTAGGAGTGGCAATGGTCAATGGCAGCGAATGTCATGGCAAGCGAAGACAGTGAGGTAAACTTGATTTTAATTTGGATTTTAATTAACTGTGTGTGTGTAATATCACAGCAGTTGTTACTTCAATGAAAGCGATAATTCGTGGAATGATGTGAACATTCCGTATGGGCACGCATTACTTCCGTGTCGTGATGACTTAATGAATTCTTATAATTTCTCGATTTCTTATGTGCATTTATAGATAAACACAATGCCCCAATCCAGTTGTAGTTTCTGAGAGTGAAGGAACTGCCTGTGTCGTTGTTTCTGGCTCGCGGTTTGAAAGTTTTTTGTTTTTTTTTTTGGTTTGCACGTACGGGAACGAACGAGTATTGATAATAGCTATAAAAGCTGCTGCTGCTCTTAACGGTTAAGGTGGCTGGCTTAAGATCTTAGGGTCCTGGGTTTGAGCCCCTGTCAGCTGTTTAATCTTAATTATCAACAGGTGTGGTCGACTCAGCCTATCATTCTTCTGAGGTCAGTGAAATGAGTACCAGTGTATTGGTAATAGCTAGGACACTGCATCAGCAGCAGAGCCATGCCCCCAGAAAATGATGCAGCCATAGGCTGCACACGATGATTACTACTACTACTACTACTACTACTACTACTACTACTACTACTACTACTACTACTAATACGGAATAGGCAAAGCCTAGAAGCGAACGTAGAATTCTTCTTACATTCGCTTCTGACTTTACATAAAACTTGTTCACAACTGTATACTTGCCAACTATACCGTGGTACATGTAAGCGCCGCACAGCTGATGATTTTGACGCAATTTCCGGTTACTTCGGCCTGGATTCGGGATCAGCGAACAAATAATGTAAATCACGATTAAAAAATATTTTTTGATGATGCGGGAGATATCTTTATTCAAATTAACTTTGGGGAAAAAAATAATTGAATAAATAAATAAATAAATGATCACTTCTGGTCAAGAATAAAAGAAATTAAAAGTTCCGGAAAGAGTTTCAAAATCACTCCCGGTAATGTTAAATACAAAATAAACACTTCCTGTCGTGAAAAATAATCACTTTCGGAAGTATAAAATTAACTTTGGGAAAAAAATAATTGAATAAATAAATAAACACTTCTGGTCATGATCTCCCGGCATGCATCATTCCCCATGACAAAAACCGGAAACAAAAACAAACAAACAAACAAAAAAAACGGAAGCAAAATGGTCATAGCCAACGACACGGATTCACAATTGCCAGGGTATTGTGTTGTTTTTGTTGTTTCCTAGTCTCTCATGTGCACGCGTTAAGTAATATTCACAAGATAGAAATAAAACCCAATCGTGTTTATACACCGCACAGCGTTTAACAACAACCGGAAGCAAAAGTCATAGCTAATGACATGGATTCCAAATAGCCAGGGCTATAGTGTTGTTGTTGTTGTTGTTGTTGTTGTTGTTGTTGTTGTTGTTGTTGTTGTTGTTTCCTATTCTCTCACGTGCACGCGTTAAGTATTAAGCTCACTTCGTTCGCTACTACTACTACCTACTTTTGAACCACCCCAATTATTCGCAGCTTCTTGCGTGGTTGGCTGGGGAACGTTTCTCATCCAAGTCTTTCACAAACTGGCTGTATTTGTTGATAGTGCCAGTGATAACTCACCAACCCTTTGCAGACACCATGGGATAGTTAAAGTCTAGCAACAAAGGCTGGCAGACGGGACACACATTTTAACGTTCATCAGATAGACGGTGCACACATTGATGCCTTACCTAGCTTGTGACACACCCAGCACGATAGTTTATAGCTGGGTCAATATTCAAATCTAGGCTGGATAGCAAAGAGGCATGTGTGTGCATCTCTGGGATATCTTGCAATAAAAAAGTAAGGCCTCGTTTAATAACTCGAGTTTTTAATTACAACATAATTTAACAAAAGAGTGGAAAGGCCAACTAAATAAATAAACAAACAAACTAAATATTTACATTAATAAATAATTGGCTGCTTTACCATGGTGTTGTACTGTTTCAAAATACATGTGATGAAGAATTAGTTCAAAACAACTTTCATTTATGAAATAAAAAACCCACAAAGGAACAGTCAGACAATGCATTACGTGGTGAATGATATCAAGTTGATCTTGCTGAACAATTAACAGACTCTCGGGATATTTTAATTGCATTCTCGATTCCCTACGTTGTCTGTGACACAGCTGTGTGCCCCGTGTTCAGACATTTGTTCCAATATAATGGCGTTTAACATCATCAAAGATGGATGAATACAAGGTTTAGCATTGCACTTAGTCCGGGAAGGGGGGCACCACCCAAACACACCTGAGACCTGGAACAAAACCATGAACCTGCCAAATGTACACCTGTGTACTGCACACACCTCCCGCATTATAATCACAATGGTGTGATTGTGCAAAATTGTCATTGTATTGTAAATGTACATATAATTAGTAGCAGCTTCTATTTGTAAAAAATTGTCATTTGTATAGACGTTATAATGGCAATTACAATTAAGGCAATGGAAAGCCAATTGGAAGGTAAGCATGTGAACGTGGAAGTGTCTCTGCTCGATTTTTTTCCAATCACTAAGTAAAAAAAAAAAAAAAGAATTTGATGCGCGAGATGTACAAACGTTCAAAGTTGCATATAACTTACCATACAAACAAACAGAGCGGTGTCAGGTGAAGACCTTATTCTTTTTCTATGCATACAATATTTCCGCTGGATTGAAACAAGAGTGCTTATCACCGACCTTGGGTCATGTTGCTGTTATTTAACCTTCAGCTGTTTAAAGTACTGACATGAACATGGATGTCATTATAAGTCCTGTTCTTCAAATATTTCACGACTCCTGGCTAAAAAATCATACTAAAATACTATATGTCAATTCTCTGTATGTATCAATCATGTACTGCGTATGTACATATGAATGTGTGTATGTATGTATTATGTACTTGTATGTATATGTACAGTGCCTTGAGAAAGTATTCACACTCCTCCACTTTTTCACATTTTGTTGTGTTACAGCCTGAAATTAAAATGGGTTAAATTAAAAAAATTTGGTACAGATCTACACAAATTACCCCATTAATGTCAAAGTGAAAACATGTTTTTAGAAATTTATACAAATTAATAAAAAATGAAATGCTGAAATGTCTTGTGTCAATAAGTGCAGAATCACCTCTGGACTGATTTGTATTCATTATGGCCCCATAGTTTAATTTATGAACTAACTTGCCAATAAGTTAATCCGCCCCGACATCTATAATCCACCCAAGGAGAAATTAAAAACTGAAGTGTTCCTTTTGATCATTTATCAGCTAATCAGTGCATTGAAACACCATCTTGAAACATACAAGGAAGTCAACTGTAAGTATATTTCTGTCCAAGCTTGCCTCTCTCGTGAGATCAAACAAGTCATGCCAAATCTTGCCCGCTTCCATCCCACAGATCTGGAACCCACGATTGAAAGTGAATTTATCCATTTTTGTACCTTATGAGCATATTCAACAGAGCTTCAAACCTCACACAAACAAATGGACTCAACAAAATTAAGAATGCACCGATCCCTCCATACACGCACCCTCTCCCAACCACATCCTAACATTGAAATAGTTCTTTGGATATATCTGTCGATGATGGTATAGGGGATCGTATTGCAGTGGTGAGGCTGAGCAGTTCTTCTCAAAACTAAAACTCATCAAGGATGAGGTTAGGAACCGAATGGGACAAGATCGATTTAATCGTCTTTCAATCGAGAGTGAAGTACAGAGAGGACTTGATTTCTTGAAAATCATTGAGTTTCGCCAAAAAAAAATCGAGGAAAAGACCAATGAAATGTTTGTTATACTACGATTTGTGTCGTTGTTTGTGTGAGACTGCCTGCACCTTGGAATATAAATGACAAATGATGGTCTTTCAAATAAATTGCGTTTTTAAAAATAAATTGTTGTCATTGTCGATTTAGTTTAAAAATGGAACGTTGTTTTTAATGAAAGCATTGTTGTTTCTTCTTTGTATGGGGTTTCACTTTTTTTTTTTGAATAAGAGAATATAAAGATGGCATAAGAAATATGAGATAATAATAAAACGTACATAATAAAGAGAAAAAGCAATCAGAGATTGCAGAACCATGCCAGTACTTGTTTTGTGTGGTGTTTGTGTAGTTTTGTGTGGTGTTTGTGTACTAGTGTGTTAGGTAATTAATAAGAGACATAACTTGAAATACCACTTTATAACTGGGTACCACCCGGTACTGGGGACCGGGTACCAAGATGTCCTGCTTTGTTGCAACCCCTCTTTGATTGGACACCTGACCCTCACCCATCACATTTTAAAATTATTATTATTCAATTGAATTCAGAATGGGATTAAAATATATTTAATTAAGATCAAATGGAAGACCAAATAGGTGCAGTGCTGCATTGGAGTCGTCAGAAGGAACCCAAACAAGCAAAAAGCAAAGATTGAGTTATCAGAAGGAACCTGGATAGGATTTGCATTTCAGCTGCTACTCCTCTACCTTCAAACCCATCCAGGCAGTCAAGTGAGCCTTATTCAAAAATTATTAGAAGAACTGAGATAAAAATTAAATAATTCTGGATGCCAGCCGATGCGTCTGATCATGTTGAAACTTAAAACATTTATTCCGCATCACAACTAAATCATAATTGTGAAGTTTCACATCGAATGATTAAGTGGTTCCAGAGAAAACATTAATTAATATTTTTCTTCAATCCAATAGATTGGCCAAACCATGCGATCTATTAATTATTACTTTAAAAAACTTGTACTCGCATGGCTTGGGGAACGTTTATGTGAAGTTTCCCCTCGATCTGTCCAGCCGTTCTGGAGAAGAAGATTTTTTTTAGTGGATTTCGGATAATTCCAATATGGCTGCCAAATCATATGACCTACGACATCATATCTGTGAACCTTTTGTTCCACATGGATAGGTGGACATATTTGTAAAGTTTTGCCTCAATCTATTCATCCACTTCAGAGAAGAAGATTGTTGAAGGTTTAAAATATATATACATACATATATGCATGGCTGCCAAATCACGTGGCTGATGACTTCATGAATTTTTTTTTTTTATCTGTGGACCATTTTATCCCCAGATGACCCTCCAAAATTTTCATATTGATCAGATGTAGCATTCTACATATGTAATCATGACGTCATAACGAAGCACTTATGAATGCATTATAAAATCACACATTCCCCACGAGGAGTACTTGGCATGTGCCGAGTTTCAATTTTTTCCTTTGTATGGTTTCAGAGATAGAGGTCCAAAATTTTTCCGTTTTTCCAACATGGCTGCCACACAACGTGACTGATGACATCATAATTATCAATACAACATTCTACATGAGTAGTCACTCCTATAGTGGAAATTTCGTCTCAATCCGACAATCAGTTGTGGAGAAAAACACGAAAGTTCTGTGTGGACAAACAAACAAACAGACAGACAGACAGACAAACGAACAACCGGAACTAAATGCAAAATACCCTCTCCTCCAGCGAGGGTAAATATGAAATGAGCATCCTCATAATATCAATAATAACATATCCTGAGATTTCAGACCTCACCTAACTTTGACCTGATCATCTGTCCCTGGATACCAGATAGAGGTACATGGAAGAACGAGGTGACAGATGGCCTGAGTTTCGCTGGAATGTTTCAAAATGAAGCTGATGAACAGGGATTTCAACACTACCACTGCATGAAGCACGTTGGCAGCTTAGTAACCTTTTCACCTTTGTGCAGACAGGTATATTTCCACAAATCCTCTTCATTGTATGTCCAGTTGAACCAACTTCTCCCATTATAAATTTCCCTCCCTATGCCTGGGTAGTCTGCCCATTTCCACTCTTTCTTCCCCCTCTGCCTAACTTTTAAACAACCTTCCTAACTCCAATCCATCATGCTCTTCCACATATATGAGGCCCATGTCCCTTGTGGAGTTCACAGATACAAGATTTTTTTTGCCATGTTCCACACAATGTCTGACACAAGTGGCCATGAATAGTTTGAAGACGAGTATCTTTCATAAAGTCTGATAACATTTTACTGATTGTCTTGCCAGAAGACCATGACTGATCATGCAGGACACCGAAGAACATGAAGGTACACTGCAGCCATTTCATGTGACTCCAAGCTCCACCATGACCCCATGTGAATCATCTCAAAAAGAGATGCTTTAGATGCTGTTTTCAGCTTTACTAGCAAATACCACCTGGCGAGATATATATATATATATATATATATATATATATATATATATATATATATATATATATATATATATATATATATATATATATATATATAGGAGTGGGCAAGAAAAGGGTGGGGGAGAGTGAGAGGGGGTCATAAGTCGCATGTTGGCATTTGCAGTTTTGCCACGTTTGCCCACACATACCTTCCTTCATTTTTCTTTCTTTTTTTTTTTCTTCTTTTTTTTTGTGTCACAAACATTCCTGGGAATTCCCTGACTCCACCGTCGTTGGTGCCATTGAAATCCGTTAATTCGTCCTCAAGTTATCACACAACAAACAAACAGACAGAGAGACATGGCTCATTTTATAATATAGATAATTGAAATAAAGGTCTCAGGTACTCCCCTCATGATAGGTGTCATCCACATTGCAGAAATACTTAAAGCATAATCTCATTGTGATTGTCGACAACTCCCAATCGTCACTTGGAAAAACATGGCATCTGATTTTGTTTTTCCACTGAGGAGGGACATGACCACATTTGCATATCCGATTGGTAGTTTTGAAATGATTCACCTCAATAAGACCTTCGTCACCCCTTTCATTCCTCACAGAAGCTGACTTCACACTCATTATATCCACTATTCCCATAATTCATTGTCTTCAGCTCAAAAGTGAGCCTTGATCCACACTGCAGATTGCCATTGAAACAAAGTCATAGTTATAATTAGTGAGTATGGATGCTTATAACTGCTTGCACCTCAATTGGGTGGGAAAAGTGGATTGAAAAATCTGCTCTGTTGGTGGGAGCTGCGAGCTGAACAGAATACGCAATGAGCCGTTCTTTGCAATTGTATGCTTTACATACAGGAATGACTAGGCAAGGGCCTTTAATAGGTTATTTGCACTAAGAAGCACACTATGCATGATGTTTATGAATTATATTAGGCTGTGTAAAGGACAATGTGGTACTTTCAGAGGAGGTACATAAAGAGAAGGTAATTGAAGACTTATGTGCGATTTCATAATGACACTAACACGGAACTCAATATGCCAACACCCTCACTTACTTGTGTGAAAGGTTATTCATTTTTATTAGTTTTTTTTTTTTTTTTTTGAAGAATGCAGCTCTGCAATTGTGGATTAATGTGAGGCCAAGCCATACTCTGCTTTCAGGTAGACGTGCCATCAGTTTGGCGAATTGTGACCACCTTGAAACGGTGCCAGTCAGCCTGGTGGGGACAAAATGAAAAAAAAAAATTTCATGTCAGATGAGGGGATGCGCATCAGTAAAGCCATTTCCTGTCGGCCGAAGCATACAGAGGAGAAATGAGATGGCATTTATCATTGAGCTGCAGGGTTGACGGTGCAGGTCTTGAGGACGTGGGAGGCAGAAGGGTCAAAGGAAATGTAAACAGGCCGAAGGTGTTTGCTGATACACTGTTGATTGAGGAGCTCGTGCAGAGATGCAGATAAAATGTGTCATTCGTTTTCCATCTTCACGCTGCTCCTCTAACGATAGGCCAACAAGCACCACGCGAGATGCTCTCTCCTGTAGATGTTGTGAAGTGCCTGATCCTCCGTTATTACTTTACGTCCAGGGAGGCTGTTTGATGCCTTTTGCATCATCATTAAAAGGAAGATGCAACCGATGCTCTTTTTTTTGGAAGATGCTCCGTTTGGTACAGATGACGACAAATACAGATACGTGAAATGTCCCGGCATGCTTGCAAGTTAGCCGGATGTGTCTGAATCGTTACTTCGCTAAAACTGTGGGACTTCCCATGCGTAGAAATCTGGTGACGAGCAATTACATCGGGTATGATTAGAGTTTGTGAAGGAATTAGCACAGCTGTGTGCAATCAGAAATCGCACAACGAATCACTTTTTAAAAAAACACTAACAACAAATGTTATTGTACCATTACTGAGGTGATAATTTCGAGTTGTTCCATTGATTTTGGCTCATTTTTTCTTGGGTCATGTATTTTTGGTCCTCGGTTTTCACCATGATTTCTCATGTATACGGTGAACAGAAAATGCAGCTGTCGAGCAGCCGTACTTGTCCAAGGTACAATTATTATTTGACATGTAAGCTGCAACCTGGACGTCCATTGCTCTTGCCGGGATTTATGATTTTTTTTTCTTTCTTTTTGACAAATTTAGTCACTCGTATTTATCGGTGACTGCTGCATCTATGAAATTGACACTTCACAGGATTGTTTGAAATCATCAGATCTGGAGCATCAAGATGGCGATCAAAGCGTAGCAACTGAGGCATGAACAGAACGTGATTGTTCGAAAGGCTTGGTGGCCATCTTTGATTTATGACATTCTTCTTTTCACATATTTCAAAAATGTTCTCCAGAACCAATGAACTAATTGATATGAAATGGCTAATTGGGGTTGCTCAAGTGGGAGGTGAAGCAGCTCTATAAAAAAAACAAATGGTCAGCACAGGTTAATCAAAATTCACTGTTTTTTATAAACAGGATATTGATGATTTTTTCTGGAGAAAACTGGTGTAACAAGGTTATTGGTTATAGCAATTATGACTTGAACACGTGTGAACTTGTCCCATGAATCCTTCCTTCGCAGCCTCAATGGTGTCCAGGCAAGAGAGACTAATGCCTATTTGGACAAGAAAAACAGATTTTATATGGGTTTGTTGTTTTGTAGGTTTCAAAAATGTAAAATTGAAGGTTTCTCATGGTTCCTCCTTTCAACTGTAGGTGTTGTAAGGGCTGTTTTAAATGTTTTGTTTGCTTGGTTCCAGCACCAAAAGAAAAATTGTATTTGATTTTTTAAAATACAATGTTGAGACTCATATGACAGCTAACACACAGAAAGTAAAAGGGGATCAGGAGACAAGAGGAGTGGGAGAGGGAAGGGAAAAACAGTGGATAACAGAGACTTGAGGAGATCTGTGGAAGGCAGAGGGATGGGGCGGGGTACACAGGGTAAACAAGATGGACACAACGGGGACTTTCATGTCCGAATATGACAGGGACTTTCAGGAAGGAAAGTAAAGAATTTGAAGGAAGTGGGTTTGGGGTGGATTAACGGGGGTAGAAAAGATTGTGGTTTTGGATGGGGTAAGATAAGAAATGGTGGTGAACAGTTGTTTTGAAGACCTGGAGGGAAGAATGGGATAGAAGAGAGTGGGGGAGTTTGTTCCTAAGGTGTGAAAAAAAAAGGAATGAAAGGGTGAAGGTGAGCAGTGATTCTTGATTTTGGTAGTTTTACAAGAAAGGAGTTGCTGGTGGATCTTGAGCGCCCTGCAGAAATATAGGGGGGACATAACGCAGACAGAGTGTGGTGGGGGGGGGGGGGAGGGGACGGGGGCGAGACCTGAGAGGAGATGGTATAAAAGAGAAATGCCATTGACCTTCCTGTGGTGAGAGAGTGAGCGACCCAAAGACTCAGCCTCATCGCGGGAGATACCAATGATCCTAAATGCCTTGGTTTCCACAGCGTGAAGCCTAGAAAGGTGAAAGGTGGGAGCACCAGCCCAGAGGGGAAAGCAAAACTCCAACATGTTGTGGACGAAAGCTTTGTATGTAGTCAGGAGCTCAGGTGTGCCAACGAAGGACTTTGCACGATGGAGGATGCCCAGTCAACGACTGGCTGTCGAGGCCAGCTTGGAAATGTGGCTTTCCCAGGAAGGATCATGGCAGATAGTGAGTCCCAGAAGCTGAAATGAAAGGACTTCTTCAAGAGTATTGTTGTGAAAGTAGATTTTTGGGGTGGAGGGGGGGGGGTTCCAGATGGTCCTTTCAGAGAGACATAGTGAGAGTGTGAGAATTGTCGGGGTTGAAAGACGTGTTCTACGTGTTTGACCAACTTGTAATTTTATCCAGATCTGCAGAGAGTGAAGAGGCTGCAGCTTGCTGATCTGAGGGATGTCAGATGTTATGGCAGAGGGTGGAGTCATCAACAAAGAGATAAAGAGGATTTTCCCGAGTCAGAGAGATTACTGATGAAAACCAGAAAAAGAACATGGTCCAGAACACTACTTTGAGGACCTCCAGCCTCGCCAAAAAGGAGGAGATGAGAGAACTCCATTTAGGGCCACACGTTGGCTGTGACAGAAGAGGAGGTCTGCGAGCCATGAGTAGAGATGGCCTTGGATACCATTGGAAGAGAGTTTGGTGGGCTGGGAAGGGTGCCAGACCATATCGAAAGCATGTGATATTTCTAGGGAGATGGCTCTGATTTCATGTCTGGCATTGAGGATCTCCATTCATTGTTGGGAGAGCAGAAGCAGCATATCCAGAGTCGAATTACCTGGTCTGAATCCAAGTTGATGATCAGAAATCAAGCCATTGGAGAAGAGGAAAAATTTAATATCTGAAGTGATGATGGATTCCATAACCTTGCTGATGATTTGGAGAAGGCTGATGATCTGTAGTTGTTGTTTTTTTAATGCAGAGATCAGGGATCTGTTTTTGCACCTTTTATGCAAAGCGGTAATGTTTGCTTATTTCTAAGCAGATGACAGATGACCTTGAGCAAATGAGAGGGTGAACAGAACAGAGAGAGGGTGAGCAACAGCAGTCGAGCTGGTTTTTAGGACACGTGGGCTGATGCCGTCTGGACTGGTTGCAGAATATGAGTTGAGGTTTCACAACATGCTCTCCACCTTGTCAGGAGAAAAGGACACAGAGTCCAGGAACAGCTGGGTGCGACTGAGTTAGGTAGGTACAGAAAATAATGGGTTTGGGACACAAGATTTCAAAGCAAACACGGAGTTTCGTCATTCAACCTTTTCCTGTGCAGTGTCAGCTGTGCAGCCATTTGTGGAAAGGGAGGGATTGAGGTGGAACATACACCAGAATCAGATTTATGACTAGATGCCACCAGGATTTGGAGGAGGGATACAGGTTTGAGAGTTTAGAGTTGAGATGAGAAATATGTTCTTTTATGACTCCCCTGAGGGTGGACACACACTTCTAAAGACATTACGTGAGGGATGCAATGAAGGAGAACAAAGTGAATGGAGAAAAGAAGCGTTGTACACATTGGACTTTTAAGACATGGGATGAACAAAAAAGGTCGAATTGGAAAAAGTCTTTTGTAGAAGAACAAAGACAAATGTGTCCAAGAGCCACGTCCTAAAAGTTTTGTCTTCACCAGACGAAGAAGAAGAACAAGAAGAGGAAGAAGAAGAAAAAGAAAACAAAAAAAACAACAATTTCAGATGTTTCGTCACGTGCCTTGATTGAGCCAATCGCGAGACCCGTCATGGACGATTGTCGTTCATGAAGAGAAAATAGTGTATTTACGAAATTACAATACATTCAATTTAATAATTATCTTTAAATAGTAACGTGAACTTTTCAAAACTTTAAAGCAAATGTCCGAATATATTTAAAAGTTCATGATAGACGCTCTCAAAAGGCACCCTCAATGCGAGGATGTGTACAAGTGTTTAGTATTTAAGGAGATCCGGATCCTGCATATATAAAAGAGCCGAGTCCTAAAGGTTTTGGAAGAAGATAAAGAAGATACAGCAGGATATAATATATGTATTACATTGCGGGAGATTGTGTCAGAGTAGTACGGGTCAGATTGTAGGAGAGTGTGTCGGAGTGGTGCTGAGGTGTCGTCCACCAGATGGCGGTCTCCTTGGGTTAACCTGAGGCGGTCCCTTCGGGTGGGTGCCTGGAATGTCCTATCCCTAAGATAGGATGATCACCTGTCTCTGTTATCATCTGAGCTCAAGCGTTTTGACATCGGGATTGCAGCTCTCTCTGAGGTTCGGAGACTGGATTGCGACGAGATCATGGTGGGTGGTTACACCTACTATTGGTCTGGTCGCTCTGATGATTACTATTCCCAAGGAGTTGCTGTAGCTGTGTCCAATAAGATGACTCAAATAATAATTGAGGTAACACGGGTCATCGACCGTATTATGAGACTAAGGATTCTTCACTCTTTCGGTGTCATTTCCTTGATCTCTGTTTATGCTCCAACTGAGGCGAGTGATCTCACTGTGAAGGACGCATTCTACGCCACGCTCGAGTCTGTGGTTGATCAGTGCCCCAGACGAGATACACTTCTAGACTTGGGGGATTTCAATGCATCAACTGGAACTGATAGCGATGGTTATGAGACGTGTGTTGGGCCCCATGGGTCAGTAACTATGAACAAGAATAGCACGAAGTTCCTTGACTTTGCAAGAAGTCATGGACTTTGGGTGGCTGGTTCATGGTTTCAGCGCCCACAAGCTCATCGCTGGACTTGGTATTCCAATGCTGGCGGTGTGGCAAAGGAGATTGACCATGTCCTTGTTGATGGTCGCTGGAGGATGATCCAGAACTGCAGGGTCTTTCGGAGTGCTCAGTTCCTCAATACTGACCACGGGCTTGTCGCAACTCTGAAGTTGCACCTTAAATCCAGGAGAATGGTACCATCCCAGCCTTGGCTGGATGTTGGCAAGCTCAAGGATGAGAAGGTAGCTGAGGAGCTTGCGAACATGCTGAGTGGAGATTTGAGGAGTCTGGGTGCTTTGGGAAGTCCTGAAGAGTTGTGGAGTGCCTTCAAGACCACCGTCCTTGATGTTGCCGGTGGATGTCTTGGAACTCACCTTGGGGCAAAGAAGAATTTTGTCTCGAGGGACACTGAACACCATTGACCAGCATCGCAGGGCCCGGCTGAACGGCAGAGCTGAGCTGTTCAGGGAGCTGAGGCGTAAAACTGTACGTGCACTAGGTGTGGACAAGGAGGCCTATGTGCGAGGAATCTGTGAGGGGGTAGAGCATCACCTGTGGTTAAGGGATTCTCGTCCTGTTTACAGTGGAATTCGAGCATTGCGTTCAGCAAGCCCATCCCTCGGTGTACTGAAGTTAAAGCAGAGGGTGGTAGGCTCTTGACAGAGGAATCCGAAGTGGGCCGGTTACTTTGAGCGGTTGTACCAGGCTGATCCACTAGCTATAGAGTTGGACATCAGGGGTGTTACAATCCCTGTTGCTGACCCTCCAATCAACTGTGGTCCACCTTCGCTTGTGGAAAAACAGGCTGTGGTGAACCAGTTGAAATGGAGTAAAGCTCCAGGGATCTGTGGCATCCATGCTGAACTTCTCATGGCTGGTGGAAATGCTGCACTCATGTCATTGCATCCAGTTCTGTGCTCTACCTGAAACACAAGCATCATCCCAACTGACTGGAAGAGAGGCCTTGTTGTCCCTCTCTGGTAAGGGAAGGGTGACCAAGACTGCAACAACTACCGGGGGGTGACGCTGCTCTCAGTGCCGGGCAAGGTCTTCGCTCGGATAATTCTTGATAGGGTTCGCCACCATCTGCTTGAGCACCAACATCCAGAGCAGTCAGGCTTTACATCAAAGAGGTGAATGATTGACCGTATCCTTGGTCTTTGGGTACTCACCAAACGCAGATGAGAGTTTCGGCAGGGGCTGCTTCCAGTCGATGTTGATCTCTTTAAAGCGTTTGATTCAGTGAATCGGGATGCTCTCTCGAGGATTCTTGGTCTTCGTGGGGTGCCACCAAAACGGATCGAGCTAATGTCTGAACTCTGCTCTGGTACTGAGAGTGTTGTGAGATGTGGTGGTACCATCTCTGACTTATTTCCAGTTGTTACTGGAGTTTATCAGGGGTGTGTACTGGCCCACACACTTTTCAGCACTTTTATGGACTGGATTTTTGGCAGGATTTTGGAGAGATCAAGCTGCGGTGCATTGTTTGGGAATGTCAAGATCTCTGACCTTGATTTCGCAGATGATGCAGTCATCTTTGCGCAGACTTTAGATATCCTTTTGGGGGCCCTCAAGGTGTTGAATGAGGAGTCAGAGCTGCTGGGATTACGGTTTCCTGGGTCAAAACTAAGATCCAGGCTTTCAATGACATCTTAGATGCTGCTGTCCTGTCTGTGCCTGTTTGTGGTGAGGATGTTGAGGTCATCAAAAGATTCACTTACCTTGGCAGTGATATTCATGTCTGTGCCTGCTATGAGTCAGAGGTCAATAGACGTCTGGGCCGGACCTGGGGAGTCATGGATTCACTGGATAATGGAGTGTGGCGCTGCCGGTACCTGTGCAGGAGGACGAAAGTCCGAGTCTTCATGTCCTTCGTGTTTCCAGTCTTGCTCTATGGATGCGAGACTTTGACTCTGACCAAGGATCTGAGATGGAGACTTAATTCCTTTGGTACGAGGTCTCTTCGGCGAATCCTTGGCTATCACTGATAGGACTTTGTGTGCAACGAGCGGTTGCTGAGAGAGACTCAAATGAGATTTGTTACCTGCATAGTCCGTGAGCATCGGCTGTATGCACATGTGGCTGGTTTTCCTGATGCTGATCCTGCTCACCAGATTCTCTCAGCGAGGGAGTCTCGTGACTGGAGGAGGCCAATGGGCTGACCACGTGCCTCGTGGTTGCAGCAGGTTTATCGGCATCTCAAGGAGATGGGGGTGGCCAGATGGAGGCCCCTGGTGTACCGGCGGAAAGTGGACGCAGCAACGTGCTGTTCTGGCGCATGCTCCCATCCCTGACCTGACCTGTATTACATCACAGACTCGGTGCCTAATCATCAGAGCAAGTTGTATGTACTGTAAACGAGATCACAGCCTCAGCGTAATGGTTCTAGTGTCCATTCTGAGCCTTGACGGTTCGGTGGTTTAAATGCTGACCGAGTCATACCAAAGCCTTTAAGTGTGTGTGCTGCTTCATTCCTTGGCGCTTAGCATTTATAAGGACAGAGCACAGACAAGCAATCATTGCGTGGTTGCGTGATCAATTGTTAAAAATAATATTTCAATTTCTCCCTGTCACGACTTTTATCCTCATGTCCCAAGTATTTTTTTCTGCGTCATTGTTGCAATACTAATTTGATTAATATTAATGACGTCGTTTTCCTGGTTGTTCTTATTGTAGCTATAGTCACCATAACTTTAATATTATTATTATTACCATTATTATTCATCCAACCATATTACTTCATACTTTATTTCATTTACATTTGGCGTGCCTTCCATCGCTTTGCTCATAGGTTTACTCAAAAGACAGCATGTTGCACATTACAAACATATTGCTTGTCTATCTTAGGTCAGGTCATTCTTTTGGGACTGCCACTGGTAACATGTTATCCAGTGCGACCTGCCGCGTGGTCCGGTTGTTGGCAACTAAACCGACAACCCTCACAGGCTTTGCTCGAGGGGAGGGTGACTGTGACACCCTGCCAGGACGAAAAACAACACCTGATAAAGGGCGCATAAGCTCCATTCGGGAGCCAATGACCATCCAGCACTGAGATGATGTCTCCTAAAAAACAACCAATGAGGGTAGGAAAATTTATTTTCATGCCTGGTTGAGATACCCCATCCTGCAAAGTGGTCTTTGAAGAGGTTTCCTTGCTTTAGGATGAGGTGAAGGTTTTGCCAGTTTTTTGTCCTTTTTTTTTTCTTTGTGGAACTACAAATTTAGTGGCTCTCAGCTTTGTTTTAGGTGAATTTCAATAAGAAAAAAGGATCTGTGAATCTCAATGAGGATGTAAAATGAAGTGAAGCATGCAAAAGAAGACATTTTAAAACACGTAGTTGCTGCTGTGGTTGTGGTTGTTTGTGTGCTCCTTCCTTGTACTATTACATATTTTTCTATTGGTTTGAGAAGTATTATGATAAAGAATTTTGTGTGCTCCTTCCGCTTCTTTATAAAGGGTTTCTGTTGCCGTAGAATATTAAATGTCACCATTGGAGCTGCTGCATTAAGCTTCCATTCTCAAGTCTTCTGCTTCAAAAGAGGGCTTTTAAAATAGCCATCCTTATGATTAAATGGACAAAACAAATTTTGTTCCAAGTAAAGAGATTATTAGCTTTCCAACCAAGGAAATCGATTATTTGCTTTGCAATGGGACAATTGTTATTATTCTACGACAGCCGGAACCGCTACATGAAAGCTCGAGGTCCTGCTGCTTCTTTGCGTGACACCTGGCCGGACGAGTCTCCTTTTAGCAATAGTTTTTTTATTGAGCAATTACATAATCATTTCTGCTGAGCACATTCATATGACTTTTAACTATTGCTCCATCTGCATTCTTTGGAAGGAACTTGATCACTGACATTGTGGCTCTCTGTTGCTATCTCAATGGCTAGCTGGACGCAGTTGCATTAATTATTGTGGACCTCCCGAAAACTTCTGAGATGTTCTGATCTTAAAGAATCAAAATCTTCTTAGCCCTCAGGGAAAGATCCAGCCAGTATTTGTGTAACAGTATTTCCTGCAACTACAATTATCCACTAACTGGCTGTTTAACCTCCCACTGTGAAAATGGTTTCAATCTGCGTACTTCATCCATTCCTGCAATATGCTGAATCTGTGCAGCAATGCTCATCAACAACATAATTTTCATTGAATTTACTGCAATAACTCACCATGACGTTCATGTTCGTTGGCAATTTTAAAGCCCCCCCCAAAACCCGTCACTTGTGGTAAAGTGGACCCTTTAAAAAACTCTTGACTGGGAAGTAGGTCATCGTGGGCCTACTTAGCCCACGTTGTTTTGTCATATTTTTGAATCTCGTGAAAATTTCATATAGATTATTGACAATGTCCATTTTCTGTTTAATGAGTAAGCTTCATAAAAATATTAGGTTGGCATTTTTTCTGGTGTCATCCAGACATAATTATTGACATTATAACAGAAACCCCTCCAAGGCATTACTTTTTCACAAATTTAATCATATTTTACATTTTATGTTACACCGAGTATCACATAACCATCATTCAAGTCGACAATAAGTTCTAAGTTATGCATTATCATAATCGTATAATGTCACCCTTATGACTATATACATAGATAATAATATTTGAATGACCAGCATCATATAGAACGTCACACAATTCATACAGATGGAAAACTGGAGAAACTTGATTTAATGAAAATAATTTGTTCAATGAAGTCCTTGGATGTTTTCTGCTGCATAAAGCTTGACTTTTATTTTATCAACGGCATCACAAAAGCAAGTATCGTGGATTCAGCTATTTCAATGCGCCAAATCAGTCTTCATTTGCAGCCGATTCAGAATCATCACTTGCTGACTACAGAGACATGGCAGAAGTAGACACCATGATTTTAAAATAATTTATTTATTCAACATTTGAAAAACATTTGTTCCATTTCGATACATACATACTTGTATTTAGTAAAATTACCATTTGCAGATTTCAATGTTTTTACTCTTTCAGGCATATAACTAACAAGTTCTGAAATTTTCTCTTGTGGGATTTCTGCCCAGGCTTCATGCAAAAAGGTTTAGCAATTCTGTCCTTGATGTTTTTTTCCTGGAATTTTTCCGCACAGCTCGATCCAACATGGCCCAGATGTGTTCAATGGGATTCATGTCAGGAGACTGACTTGCCCATGGAAGTGGCTTGATCCCATTTCTGTCCTGCCATTCTTTGGTCTTTTTTTTGCAGTGTGGCATGGAGATCCATCTTCCATGAACAGTGTTGTTTTTGACCATCTGACCAGTGGAGAAGACAGGGAGACGTCCATCCTCAAGGATAGAAATGTATATCGTAGAGTTGATGTTGCGAACACACTTCACAAGCTCTGACCGACCAGCGCTCCAGATTGCTCTCCACACAATCACTGTAAATCCACCGTGTTTGACAGTTGGCTGCAATCTGTTCAAAGAAAACTCTTGATTAGGAAGTAACCCATACACATCCACTGACAGAAAATTGAGTAAATTGGGACTCATCTGAAAAAAATGTCAGTTTGCCAAAACTCCAAGGGTCTGTTGGCCATCTCATCAGCCCACTTCTTTCTCCTTTGAATGTTGGCTGGTCTAAGAAGAGGTTTTCTCCTAACTGCTCTCCCATAGTAGCCCAGTTGATGAAGGTACCGCACGGCAGTTCTTAAGCTAACTTGGACCTCCTCTGCAGCATCTGCTGCCTTGCAATGGGGAGTTTTCTCAATGGACCGTTTGAGAGCTCGAAGACACCTTTCTGAGGATCCAGATCGACCAGAACAGGAAGCTGTGGATTCCTTGCCTTCGCTAGCGATTTGCACAATCACCCGATTGACCATGGAAAGCGGAATGCCAAGGTTTTGAGCTGTCTGATGCTGGCTGACTCCACACTCTGATTGGCCAACAATTCATCCTCTTTGAAAATTGCAAAGGTCGAGTGCTTCCTGGGTTTGAGGCATAGTTAATTGTCATACATGACCCAGGAAGTCGTTTCTGCAAATAAATAGTTGAATATTAGTACAAATCACTGAGTAAAACTTGCTTTATACAGATTAAATGAATAAATTTAAGGTGTCCATTTGCTTCTGCCGTGTCTCTGGACATGCTTTTGCAGTTATCAGGATCACATTCGCAAAGCTCAAGGCACATCATTGTCCTTGCATGAGCACTGAGCAGTATCCACTGCATTGGCTCTTCACACATCCACATCTCACCAACTGCAGAACAGAATCTGGAGCAAGCGGAACTCTGGTCAGTTCCTGCGGCATAAATTCCCGTGTTCTCCAGTGACCATCCAAGATCTGTTGGTTCAAGAGATTCTGGACATGGATCAAGTACTTGTCTCCAACTACTTCACTGCAAGTGGGTCTTCCGCACATGCTCAAGAATAGCTCCTTTAGTTGGTGGTAATTTATCGGTGCCTTGCTTGATGTTAAGTCCTTGGAGGTAATGCAAAAGGAGTGCTGATGCTGGACCAAAATACATCTCTTTGGGACTTAGTAAATTGCAGATGAACTCTTCACAGCTTTTGAGGAAACCTTCAGAAGGAAGTACACTGCCAGGAGTTTTCACAAAAGCATTCCACCAATAAGTCTTGCTCTTAACATATACTGCATACATCTCGGTAAGACTGAATAAAAACCAAAGAAAGCCTGAGAACAAATATCTCCACGTACATGATATATGGACTGCAGATTGGCATCATGATGTTTTGCACCAGTCTCCAGGAGGAGGACTTTTTGATCACCCAATCCTGGCA
Organism: Eptatretus burgeri; assembly: GCF_056783735.1. Taxonomy (NCBI): domain Eukaryota; kingdom Metazoa; phylum Chordata; class Myxini; order Myxiniformes; family Myxinidae; genus Eptatretus; species Eptatretus burgeri. The sequence continues at coordinate 51,408,989 of NC_140969.1, forward strand.
TTGCTGACATTGCAAAGGATCAAAACACCTGTGTCTGGAGTATACATGAGAACATTTTTCTGCTTTTGTGAATGTATGAAGCATACAACAAGTAGTGTATCTGCCTCTATCTTCGAGCTTTGCAAATCAACAATATCTGTTGGTGGCTGAATTGTTAGCGCATTCATAGAAGTGATAATTGTGACTGCAGATTTGCACTTCTGAATCACCTGAGTTAAGTATCATGTGAAGAGGTCTTTTTTCTTGGTAAAATCTCTGATGTGTGTGTTGTTGTCTATTTTATATTCTGGAATATGTGCTGATGTTCCTCCAGTGTGATGTTGTCTTGTGCTCTATTGGAAAGATTTCACCTTGTAGATATCAAAATCTACATATGAATTGGGGCATTCATGAATTTTTCTGTTAACAGCATCCACAAAACAAGAACAACATATGGTAGTGGAAGAGCTAGGACACAGAACAGACAAGAACACAGCATAACAAAGGGAACAGCAGGAGAAAGGGGAAACACCAATCGCAGCGTGGAGGGAGAAGGTAGATAGAGATGGACAAACAAGGGATGATGTAACTATGAGAGGTAGGGGAGAAAGCAAGGGGTGGACAATATGGATACAAAAACAAAATTTTGGAAGGGGTGGGGGTGGTTTAAGGGGTGGAGAAAATATCATGGCTTTGGATGGGGGATGACTTGAGATGATGGTGAACAGCTGTCTTGAAGACCAGGAGAGAAGAATGAGATCGAAGAGAGTGTGGAAGGTGGTTCCACAGGTGGGAAAGGAGAGGAAACATGAGTGGAGGTGAGCAGTGGTTCCAGGTTTAGGCAGTTTCACTAGACCAGGAGGGGGTTGCTGGTGGAGATACTTGGTGGAGGAGGTGTGGCCTGCAGATACTTTGTGGGGAACAGAGCATGGAGGGGGAAGAAGGTGCAAGACCAGAAATGAGGGGGAAGAAGACAGAGACCACTGACTTGGTGAATTGATAGACCCATAGACTCAGCTTCATCATGAGACATTCCAATGACATTGAAAGCCTTAGTTTCCACGGCGTCAAGCTGAGCAAAATGTGAGGAAGGAGAGTCAGGCCAGAGGGGAAAGCAGTACTCCATCAAGCTGCAGATCTTTGCCTTGTAGGTGGATAACAGCTCAGGTGTGCGAAGGAAGGAGTTTGCATGATGTAGGATGCCCAGTTGACGTCTGGCTTTGGAGGCCAACTTCGAAATGTGGCTTTCTCAAGTGAGATCATGGCTGAGAGTGAGGACAAGAGTTTGTAACTGATCCTCTTTGAGAGGATTGTTGAGAAAGTAAAATGGGGGGGGGGGGGTGTGCTCCGTTCTTTTCGAAGAGAGTGAGTTTGTGGGATTTCTCAGGATTTAAACACATATTCCAAGTGTTTGAACAGTTTGTCATTTTATCAAGGTCAGAGGAGAGGGCAGAGGCCGCTGCCTGGCTGTCAGAGGATGAGTGATGCCACGGCAGAGAATGGAGTCATCAGCAAAGAGATAATGAGGATATCCAGAGAGTCAATGAGATCATTGATGAAGATTAGGAATAATATAGGGTCTATAACACTTTCAATGGGACCATTTCTTCTCTTCTCCTTGTCAAGGCAGGTGTGCCCCAAGGCAGTCACACATTGGTTACTGGAGTGGAGAAAGTCAGAATTCCAAGAGTGGAGTTGACCTTGGATGCCACAGGCAGACAGTTTGGAGAGCAAGGCGAGATGCCAGACTGTATCAAAAGCTCGAGATATGACCAGAGAGACTGCCCTGATCTCATGTTTGATATTGAGGGCCTCCATGCATTTTTGGGAGAGTTCAAGTAGCATGTCCAAGATAGATTGACCAGGTCTGAATCCTAATTGATGATCTGAGAAGAGGCTGTTGGAGAAAACGAAGGTTTCCTTATCAACTGCGATGATAGATCCCATGACATTCTGATTATTGGAAGTAAGCTGAAAGGTCTGTAGTTGAGGGGATCCATTTTTGCACCGTTTTCATGTAATGCTGTGATGTTCGCTTATTTCCAAGACGATGGAAGATGACCTAACTCAAATGACAGGGTGAAAAGGACAGAGAGAGAAGTATAAGACCAATAGAGCAGGTTTTTAGGACATGTGAGCTGATGCCGTCTGGTCCAGCAGTGGAGTCAGAGTCGAGGGTTGAAAGAACCTTCTCCACCTTCTCAGTTGCAAAATACACAGAGTCCTGGAGCACAGAGTGGAAAAAGACAGAATGGAGAAATGTTTTTTGGCTCTCCTGAGAGTGGACACACTTGTTTGAGACTTTTTGGAATGCACTGAGTTTGCCTTCGGTCGGATTTGCCTTCCAGGAAGAGAAGGCAAGTTGTTTCAGAGCAACTGCCTCACCAGAGGATTCATGTACCATTGGTGGGAAGAAGGGAAGGATATTTGAAGACAAGATGGGATTAATATGTGCACGAGACAGAGAGAGAGACAGAGAGACAGAGACAGAGAGAGAGAGAGAGAGAGACACACAGAGAATTCATTTCTGTGGAAGAATCCCAGCGCTGAGTTAACATCAGGGGCAGGAGATATGGGTGATCAGTCCTGAAGAGAGATGACTGCTTGCATTCCTTGCCAATCTGCTTGAGCAAAATACCAGACTTGCTGGTATTGGGACAGTTTTCTGCGAATAGCCAGAGAGATGGTGACTTTCACAAGCATATGATCAGAAGAACTAATTGGAGGAGAGGAAGAGCTGGAGACTTTTGCGGGAAAGTTAGTCATCATCAAGTCCAGAAGGGTGGATTTGCCAGTGTGAGAAATCGACATTGGAAAGTTTACAGATTGTGTCAGTCCCATGAAGTCACAGAAGTCATTTTCTGAAGTACCATGGCTGGTGAGAGAGGTACCAACACCAAGCCAATTAGCATGGTGATCATTAAAATTGCCACATATGAGGAAGAGAGAGCTGGGATGAGTGGTTATAAGTTTGTCCGTGTTGTCTGAGAGAGATGTAGATGGAATCGTCACTGTTTGGGGAATGTTACAACACACAGATGAACAAGAGCGGAGGGAAGTCGCAGCCAGAGGTACTCCTGGGGACTGGGAGGTGTATGGTCAGAATAGGGGCCATGAGAAATTGTTAGACCCTTGGCAGCCCCCCAGAACCAGTACTCTTGAGGGTTCTAGTCTCAGCTATGGGATGCCCAGTCATGAGCGGTACCCAGGGGCAACGAGGCGATTTCTGAAGACCTGCCGCAGGAAAGTGATGGTGTCACCAGCTGTATGGAGTGGGGGAAGGGGGGGGTGCTCCATCCTGCATCAACCAGGTCTTGCTGAGCTGGTTTGGAGTGATCTTTTCGGCTAGATCATTTTGGAACTTCTGGAGCACAGCCCGGTAGCGCTCACCATTGATCCTCACTGTGCTGCTGTTGTCATTCTCAAACCAGTACCAATCCAAAGAAAAGAGCAACAACTACATCAAGCTGCAGATGAAGGCCTTGTATGTAAGTTGTTAGAAATTTCAATTCTCCAGGTAAACTTTCCCAGTCGATGGTGGCTTTCAACCCCAATTTGGATATGTTATTTGCCCAAGAGATATTGTGATTGATAGTGAATCCCAAAGTTTGAGGGACTGAACCTCTTCAAGAGGTTTGTTAAGGAAGTAGATGGGAGGGTTCCCCTGATGGTGAGAGAAGAGAGATTTGTTCCAAATTATATCAAATATTGCAAGCGTTGGACCAGCTCCTGATTTTATCAGGGCTTAAAATGAGGGAAAAAGATCAGGCCTACCAAAGAGTGATGCTGTTACAGAGGGTGGAGTCATCAGCAAAAATATGATTGGCTTCCAGAGAATCAGGAAGATCATTGAACATGAGGATTGAGGAACAAGACTGGCCCAAGACATTGCCTTAGGGCACACATAATCCACAAGAAAATTAAACAAAGGAAAAACAAACACTTTGTGAGACGGAGAGACAGAGAGATAGATAGATAGATATATGGACCGATGTGACTACACTGTTTGGGAACATGATAAGCACATTTTCTGAGTGAACCAGCAGGATCTGTCCAGTACTTTGAATGTGAATATATCTTTAATCTTTCTCCTATAAATGGATGTAGCCTGGCGTTGGCTTAGTGGTAAGGGTGGAGGCTTGGGATCTGAGGGTCTTGAGTTTGAGCCCTGTTGACTGCTGAATTGCAGAAATTAACACCAGGGGTGTTGACTCAGCCTGTCATCCTTCTGAGGTCAGTGAAATGAGCACCAGTGTACTGGTAATAGGGGCACTGCATCAGTGGCATAGCTCTGCCTCCAACAAATGATGCAACCAGCAAACAAAAAGGCTGTACACAAAGGGACTATAAACAGATTCGGTGTGTGTGTGTCATACTTTTTGTCTATTAATTACGTAAGTCTATTCATTCATGACGCTCTATTGGAATGTTCCTTTTGACCCTTTAGACTGCTGAGACCCCAAAGCCCTCCAAGACACCAAAGACCCCCAAGACCCCGAACACCCCCAAGCCCTCCAATACCCCAAAGACTCCAAAGACCCAAAACACTCTCACTATGTCTCTCCGAAAGTACCATCTGGAAACCTCCCTCCCCCCTCCCCCCCCCCAATCTACTTTCGCAACAATCCTCTTGAAGAAATCCTTTCATTCAAGCTTTGGGTCTCACTATCTGCCATGATCTTTCCTGGGAAAGCCACATTTCCAGGCTGGCCTCCAAAGCCAGTTGCCGACTGGGCATCCTCCATCATGCAAAGTCCTTTCTTGGCACACCTTACCTGAGCTCCTGACCACATACAAAGCTTTCATCCACAGCCTGATGGAGTATTACTTTCTCTCCTCTGGGCTGGTGCACCCACCTCTCACCTTTCTCGACTTCACACTGTGGAGACCAAGGTATTTTGGTCATTGGTATCTCCCACGATTAGGCTGAATCTTTGGGTCTGTCACTCTCTCACCGCAGGCAGGTCCCCACATATTTTCGCAGGGTGCTCAAGATCCGCCAGCAACCCCCTTCTGATAAAACTACCAAAATCAAGTTCACTGCTCATCTTCACTCTTTCATTCCTCTTTACTCCTGACTTTGGAACAAATTCCCACACTCTCTTCAATCCCACTCTTCCCTCCAGGTCTCCACAACGGCTGTTCACCACCATCTCTTATCTTCCCCCATCCCAAACTCCGATCTTATCTACCCCCGCTCATCCACCCCAAACCCACCTCCTTGAAATTCCCTGCTTTCCTTCCTGAAAGTACCTGTCGTGTAAGGACCTGAAAGTCCTTGCTGTGTCCATCTTGTTTACCCTGTGCACTTCACCCCATCTCTCTCCCTTCAACAGATCTCCTCATGTCTCTGTTCCCCTTTTTTCCTTCCCTCTCCTGCCCCTCTTTCTTGTCTCCTGCTCCCCTTGTTGTAAGTTCTGTGTGTTCGCTCTCATATGAGCCTCGACAGTGTATCCAAAAAAGAAAGAAAGAATAAATAAAAGACCCCTAAGGCACTCAAAGACTCTGAAGACCCCGAGGACCCGAAAGTCTCAGAGGTCCCAAAGTTCCTGAGGACCCAAAGGTCCCAAAAGGTCACCGAGGACCTAAAAGTCTCAAAAGTCCCTGAGGTCCCAAAAGTTCCCGAGGACCCAAAAGTCCCAAAAATGCCTGAGGACCGAAAAGTTCCAAAAGTCCATGAGGACACAAAATACCCCTAAGACTGTAAATCCTGAAGACCCTTAAAGACTCGACTGTACTACACAAAAATCGTGACAATTCCCATGTTTTAAACATATGCCATGTTAAGGTTTATAAAGTAGCTTAATAATATGCCCTTCCACCATGGCATGGCATTCATTCGAATTTCAAAATATATAACAAAAAAAAAGTTAACATTGCAACAAAGCATATATTAATTAACACGAATAATATTTACAACAATAATAAGAATAGTAGTATCAAATGTCAATAATAATAGCGAACACGTATAATCCCCGTGTTGATCCCAAGCACATCTGGGCTTGGTGAAAGGCAAGCTAATTCTCAAGCAGTACAGCAGGCGGGTATGCAATAAGGCTGTGAAGACCAATGAAAATTTGGTCCATTGGACCAACGGGCCCACTCGTGAGAGAAACAACGCACAAAACGATAGGCAACGTTTATGGGAAGCGGGCAAAATAAAGTTTGATTAACGAACATTTAAGCTGTGTGATATCACAAAACGTGAATGGAACCAGGATGGCAGTGAAGCAATCACATCTCCTTTGCATCACCCAACACATCATCAATGATTTCGAATTCCATTTACCAATCAATGGAAGGTTGAAAAAGTTTGGAGAAAGCCCCAACCACACTTAAATTTGCAATCCGGAGAGATCTCTCTCTCCTTAAATTAGCAAAGACAAGAAATGCTAAGAGGAATTATGGACGCCAGCATTCCAAGCATGAATCTTGGACATGTATTTCTGCCTTGTGACTTGAGCAGCAAGATGAAATAAACGAAAACGATGAAGGTTAGCTCAAAACCACTCAAAAAAATACCTGAGAAAACTACTTGCAAGGAAGTTCTAATTTCAAGAGAACATCTTGAAATTATAAGGAAAGGTAAATTGTCGCTAATGCCCTGTGACCTATCACCTGACCACCGTTGAATTTCCTGTGTTATGAGAATTTGATCCACTGTTATGATGAGGAATCTCACCTTCCCTCCCACAAGGTGGCTTGCCCTGCACAAGACAACAGTTTTACTCAAATCTAATTATGTTCGGAATTAAACCCAGGAATCTGGCTGGTAAAGGATGAGCAAGCGACAAACCACATTATCCTGTTGGTTATTGTCATACAGGTGAAATATAGACAAAAATTCCCCCCCCTCCAAATGTAATCCATCTGTGATTAACCTATCACATGGAAATCATAAATATATCATTAACTCGTTCATTTGATCATATGCTCAGCCATCCAATGTGTCGCCAAGTGACGTGTCGTTAACGATCACCAGCAGGTACAGAAGCACCAAGTCGTCGCAAGGAAACGAGACAAACAAAGTAATTGTGACAATAAGTGAACTTTATAAATGAATCCTCGATCTCAAAAGCCATCAGGGCTCCAAATGGATTCCATTATAACAAAACAAGTCGATGCATTATCTTTACTTATGACAGCTTGGCCATTCCCTGCTAATAGGCAGTATAACACCTGTGCTAAGGGGCACTTTTATAACATCTCATGAAGAATTTGCATCTATCAAGGTAGCAAATTGTCATCTATTAATCATATTGTTCAACCCGATAAACAGTACCGTTCCTGCACCAAATGCAAATCGTTTTCGAGGAAAGATGGACTCGACTTCATGTTCATGCTGCTAATTTGATCCTGTTGAGGTTGTTATCCTCCTTGGATAATTTGCAGAAAATCATCCTTTACTATACTTGACCTCTCATTAACCAGACTGTTTTTTTTTCATGAGCATCTTAGAATGAAGGTTATCTGTACTCCTGCTGTAAATGCTTTCATTAAAAACAGTGCACTTTGACCCTAATATGCTTATGACATAAACCCTCTGCCCCTACATCTCTCTTAAGTACCTCTGACATCATGTTCACCTCTCCAGGAACATGAAGTGTGTGTGTGTGTGTGTGTGTGTATCTGGTATCATGCAGTGCCTATGCTATATGTTTAATGAAATGATTTTTAAAAGTAGTTTCGATTCATTTCAGGCCCCCATTTGCTTGCTTTTGCAGTATCAAGAAATTATGGATGTGGAATCAATTTTACAATGGCTGGAGTGGATCGTGTCAGGGATTGACCAATCTCTCCTTTTGATTGACAATTATCCAACCATGCCAAGGTGTGATATGGTGGCAATTACATTTGCCTATGTCTTTGTTTTTTCTTATTTATTGCTCTGCCCTGAGGTTCTAACATTTTTTTTCTCTTTGTTTAGTGCTGTACTGTACACACCGTGCTAATTGCATCCTTTAGGTAAAAGCGTGTTAATAAGTTTGAGTTTTGCAAAATTGCAGAAGAAAGATAAAGCAACAAAATTGAGTCGTCATCAGCTACAGGCTCAGCCGCAACCACACAGCTGCATCAATATCTGGACATTGTTGTGTCCCGACGGAAAGACCACACAAACACAAGGGATCAGGGTGAGCAAGACTCGTGTATTGCAGCCAAAATGGCAGAATCTCAATCCCGGTGACCAGGTCACATGACCTGTGATCCGCTGGTGTATCGCGTGACTATGCGAATACAACAGGCATCAGTTGTGATGTTCCAAAATCCTGCTCTGCTGTTCCTCCTTCTCTCCTTTGTCTGCTCTCTTCAGCCTGTCTTTCACCTTTGACTTTTGAGCACCTAATGTCTGCCTGGATATCTGCTAACGTCACTCCAATTCACAAGAACACTGCAAACACATTGTCTCAACTAAAGGTCAGGACGCTTACTTTCAGTTATAAGCAAAGTCATGAAATATATCATTGTTGTCAACGTCATATTTCCTCTTTTCAAACAGACTGATATCTGACCATCAATTTTGGTTCTGCACTGGTCACTGAACTATTCATATTCTGCTGCTCTTCTCTCTGAAATGGTTGAAAACCCAAAATCTCAATCAAGATGTCAGGATCATCTCGATGGACATCTATTGAACATTCAAAAGAGTCTGGTATCTGCTGTGCTTGCCAAGCTGCCACCTTCACGCCGGCTTTCTGATTTCCTCCACTCTTGCACTCAACACATTTCTATTGATAGAACCCTTTCCTATCCTCTCCTAGTGGAGTTGAGAATGCCCCAAGGTACTGTCTTGAGTTCTTCATCCAGGTCTTGTTCTTCATTTACATGAACACCTTCTCCAATGTCATAGAAAACGCTATCCTCCTTTTTTGCTAATGAATCCACATTGTGTCATACAATACCCCCCTCACTGAGAGGCAGAAAGCAGCTGCGTCAATTTCTGGTGATCTGAAATTGATGAGACGCTTGTCTGACAAATCAAACATGTCTTTATATCCTGGTAAGTCTCGGTCTCGTGTGCAGCCTGTGGTTGCTCGTTGCATCATTTTCAGGGAACGGCTGTGCCGCTGATGCAGTGCCCTCTATTACCAATACACTGGTACTTATTTTGCTGACCTGAGAAGGATAGCAGGCTGAGTCATCCCTACCTGGTGTTAATTCAACAGCCGACAGGGACTAGAACTCAAGACCCAAAGATCTTAAGCCAGCCACCCTAACATTTAAGCCAACACCAGACTTGTCACTCCAGTAGCATCCTCAAACAAACATACCTATCTACTTCAATAGTCAGCCACTCGTAGAGGTTCAATGTTATCAACTGCAAGGCCTCACCATAAGCCATGACCTCTCTTTTGCTGACCATGTATCAAAGCCAGATTCCAAAGCCAGCCGTGCAGTGGGCAACCTCCAAAGTTTCCAGGTCATTCCTTGAAAACTCATAACTCAGCCTACAAGGCCTTTGTCTGTAACTCACTGAAGGACTGCTCTCCAAAATGCGCTTGCACCCCAGCACAACTTCTGTCTCTCCTTGTACTGCAGAATCTAAGCTCTCAACATTATTAAGATATCACATGACAAAGCTATCGATTTCACATTGTAGAGAAGTCAGTGGTTTCCCAGTGTTTTTTTTTTTTACCACCTCTCCTCCTCGCTCCCTATACTCTTTCAGTCCTCCAAACCTCATCTTCTCCAGGATTCAGGCATTCTTCCAACCAATAACCCATCCTGCTTAAACTCACAAAATCCTTTCCATCACCTCCACTTAATTATTCCGTTTTTCTCCCATTTGTGAAACAGCATTCTGAAGGATACTGAGTGGCATTCATCCCTCGAGGAATTCAAGCAGGCAGTGCATCACCAACTCATGTCATCCACCAACCCTCCCGTAATCTTTTCCCAACCCTCCCATAACCTCGATTAACCTGACCTTACACAACACAACCCTATTCCTTGCAGATTACTAAAAGGTTAATGTTTCCTCCCATCATCTTCTCCTGTTTGTTAATTCCCTTGGTTGTGCCCAACTGTTGCCCCACTTCCCATAGTCATTACACCACTCTGTTCATTCCTCCATGAGCCTTGATCTTGCATTAAAAAGAAAAATCATTTGCATTGTCATCTCTCCTACTTTGCGGTTCTTTTTCCATCTGTAGTAAACATTCAGAATCAATTTTAAAAGTTTTGATAGCTCGTCACACAACATTTTCTTGTAAGTATTGTTGTAGCTGCACAGTTCATGCCAGTTGCCTGGTACGAAGGTTCAATGGCCCCAGGTGGATTACGGGTCTTTTCACCCTGAGACTGTACTGGTGGGACCGTCAAATCAGCCAGATGCTATGCTGATTGATACCGCACACCACATCTCCAATGGCTGAGCGAAGCCGGAGACATGTGGCATGGTCGGGATATGTGGTGTTAATTGCTGCAGTCAATTAACCCTGAATGACCTTTCCTAATTACCAAATGAATGACCACAACAGTCTAAATTCACCCTGAGACCAATGTAATTTAATTTTCATGATGGCATATGGGGGAGGGAATATGTGAAGTGAACAATAACATTTATAATGCAATAAACCCCCTGTCCACTATTGAACACATGTGCCCACAAAACAATGAACGATCTGGAAATTCCTTACCTATCTAATTTGAAGGCCTTCAATCATTCCATGAAGCATAAACCAGAGAGGCAGACAAGACAAGAAATACCCCGGCTGTGCCTGGTGGGACACAGCAGGAGCTGATCCAGGGTGGCAGCCCAGGTGCGTCCCTTCAGCAGTTGTCCAGCTTGGGAGGACAAGAGAGGCGTAGCTGGCTGGGTGGGGGCATGGTTTTCACATGGATGCTCTGTAGACTCAACACAGCTTTTCACAGGGTGGTTCTCGGGCATCTCCGCTGCTTCTGCTCAGCGCACCCATCTTTATAGCCAACAACCATTTCTCACCCCATGATGTTGCTCCACTCTGCCTGCTCCACACCCATTGGCCATGCAGGCATCACTCACGCAGAGGAACACCTCTGCCCGTTGCATCTTTCCCCTCCTTGGAGCTCCCGGCGGCAGATTTGTAGCTAAACTGGTGTCTTTTGCGGAGTGCAATGCCGATATTATCCCCAAAGGAATATCAGACAGAATAGAAAGGGTAGAACATTAAAACGGGTTGAGGAAGATGCGGTTTTAGACACAAACACGAGGGGGGTGGTTGACAGCTGGCTATACGAGTAGTGACACATTTTTATATCACAGTTAAATGAGTTCACACTTACTCTAGTTCTCGTACATGCAATATGGGAGATAACTACCCTGTACTCGGCAAAGCTAGCCCCCTAAAAGTATTTCCTACAACAATATTATAGGGAAGTGGGATTAACAAATTTATTGCAATTAGTGTTGAGTTTCTCCAAACCCTCTTGAGTTGACAATAAAAGCTTATTTCCTCTGCTCCTATCTGCCAGGACAAGTGCATTCATGCGGCCCCTTCATTGTCACCTAATCTTTGCAATGCTTACCATATAACTTCATCCATTGACACATACAAGCAGGGCCAGCACCAACATCAGAAGAAAATTTACTCAATGCACACCAGCAGCCTTTCCCTTGAGTTGCCAAGCATTCACGGTACACTTCTTCTCCACTTTTATGTTTTGAACTTATTTCATAAAGTAAAGGGAACATAAAATGGAAATAGCACAAAGTGAACAAGTGAACCAACATCAATGCCACAAGCCTGTTTAAAAAGAAAATTTAAGTGCAGATCAACCAAAAAGCATGGGTGGGTTCTACATGTAGACCACATCAGACATGCAGTGCAGGCGCAGGCAGACTACCTCCTCCTTCAACAAGGCAATTCGTGAGCGAGCTGGGGTTTTCATCAACAACCTGACAGTGACTGTATTTCTTCTGAGATTTGCTTGGTTTATCGAAAATCCAATTTTTATTTCTGTTGCCTTCAGCCAGATTTGAATCCACCACCTTTGGGATTCCAATCCTGTGTCTCGCCACGAGGCCAATGTCAATGTAACAGGAATTGCTCACACCCAAAGGAATCACACCTCGAGATGAAAAAGATAGGCCCATCTTCCCTCCTCCACCTCTCTCCTCCTACCTCCTCCTACCACCTTCTCTTCCTTTCTTCACACAATCCATTTTCTCCTCTCAACTTTGTTTTTCATCCTGTTTGCAGCTTTTCTGCTCATCTCACAAGCTTGGTACATCAGAATGTGCATGGAAGCAATTTTGACTAAGCAGCTTACCTTTTTGGTCAGGAAAGAGATCTTTTCAAATGTGCAAAATCAGCACTTTTGGCAAAACAACGAGCAAGAGTGACTTTCTGTCTTTACATATTTTATCATTGAGAATCCAAATCAGCTGAAATATTAAGTTCCCAGTTTATGGATATTATCCAAAACGCTGTCGTGTGTGTGTGTGTGTGTGTGTGTGTGTGTGTGTGTGTGTGTGTGTGTGTGTGTGTGTGTGTGTGTGTGTGTGTGTGTGTGTGTGTGTGTGTGTGTGTGTGTTTGAATGTTTTTGTGTTCAGTTGAACATTTTCGTATCCAGTGACTGATGCTCTCGTTCCAACAGATATTGCTGCTGCAAATGCTCTTTCTGGTATATCTAATATTGTTTCTTTGAAGGTTCCAATTATTCTCAACATTTTATGGAGTCAGCAGGACAAATATTTGGCTCATAATTTTCTGAATGCCAACTCGTTAATGCTTGATTATCCAAGCATCACAACTTTTGAGTCACCATCAATGTGACAGTTTCAAATTGCTTGAAACTTAAAAGCTTCTGATCACACCAGTTTGCTGATGATGAGCAGCACAGCTGGCAAGATATCCTACAAGTATGCACACTCACCTCTGAGCTGTCTATTCTTGGTTTGAATCTCAGCCCAGTTACAAACTCTCATCCTGGTGTTTAATAGGCAGGGTGATTTTTCAATATGTGTGCCATCCCTTTAATTTGATGTTTAGCTGAGCGTCCTATCTGCTTATATTTGTTGGTGGACGTCAACGATCCTACTTTGTTCTTCATGAAGAGCAGGCGAGTTATGCCCAGCACTCTGACAAAATTCCAAATTCTTGGCCTGATTTTTTGTGTCAGTATAGCAACCCCTCCAGGATTGTGACCCAAGCTAAGAATAGAAGCATCACTCTGTATACAGCATGACACACAACAATGATGATGATAATGATGATGATCATGAGCCCCAGTGGATAGGACAGATGTTCTTTCGATGACCCTCAATATGTTAATGGTGCTTATGTTTAACCAAAATGCCTTTTCTCTCAATGGCCAGGTGATTTGTTTGTGAGACTAACAGGAGTAGTTGTGGGAAAAGGAACTGCAGAAGCTATATTCTTTCAAGAAAGGCAACATGTACAGTATTATGCAGAGGAGAGGCAGTGCTTGAATGATGGGAACAAAAAGCAGTGGGACTTTTAATGAAAGGAGGAAACTTTATTATTCAGAACATCAGCCCAAGTGCCTGTTTTTAGACACATGTCCAGGCCATTCTTAATACAACAGAAACCGCTTAGCACATTACATTTTCAACATGTGGGCAAAGTTAACAAGCCTCACAGGATAGCTCAAAGGAAGCATATACTTCCCTTTGAGTTGTGAGTCTGGGTTCCTGGCATCCTTGTGCTTTGCAGACACAGTGACAATGGGAATGCTGTCTTTTGGAAGGGCATTCAACATGAAGTCCTGTCTGCGAGAATTCACTGGTTGACGTTAAATGTCCCACGGGCAAGTTAACAAGCATGTACCCTGCTCTATACAGAGCATTGGTTCTTTAGAAAACAGGAGGCCATTGTGTACTCATTCACCACTCCTATCATCACATCTTCCAAATCCTTGCCCTAGCATCCATTGGGAAACTGGTTTCCTGTCCAAGGTGAATTTCTCAGTCACAGAAACGTTCAACACCTACTTGTGTTCGGCTGCCCTGCTACGCTCTGTAAAGAAATGTGGCACTTACTTAATCTGTTTGATTCTAGAAGATTGTATAATATCGGCCGGGAACATTTTTTTTTACGATTTCATATTTGAACCTCGCTGCTTTCACTTCCCACATCTTGGCTCGCCTTACACATGCGACAGTAGTCTGGGGCTTAACTGCGAGTAAAATGAACCGTGGCCTTTCCGTGTGAATTGAAAGCAGAATGGCAAATCTTCCAACAAAGATGGTCAAGTCAGGATTTGCCCGAACTTCAAACCTTGTGGAAGACCACCTTGCATTCCTATAATGCCACTGCATTCTGTGAAATCAAATCTGTGAAATCAAAGCTAATACTTTATGCCTCCATTCAGGCATTCTAGCAGTCAGACTTAACAAGTAGTCGTGTAATCGACTTTTTCTATCCGTCACTAAATTTTTGCCCCTGCAGCTATTTCTCTTGGGTGGTGGTGGTTGGGGTGGTGGAAGAGGTGGGGACATTCTCTTTGCTTTGCTATTGCTGATAATACATTTTGATAAATGATCTGTTGGAGTAGCCAAAACACAGGACTGTCTTTAAACTTGTTATCAAGCCTCCATTTTTGAGTGCTGTTTTATCTCTGCCATCCCCACTGTCTGCTGGATGGTGATTGCGCTGCGACCATAGCATTTCTACGCCTGAACAGATGACACGTCACATTAGTGACCATGTCAATTTAGAACTTTAGTTCAAGAACATTCCAATTTATATAGGGTGTTAATAATATGGTGAAGAAGGCTTCAAATCGAGCCAGGCTCCGGACACCTCACGTTATTCTTATTTTATCAAGGATTTGATTACGAATCGCAATTTATTCCGTTGACGGTGACCTGTTGTCTGTCTTACAATAATGTGGGACATCAAATTTCAGGACAAGTGACACAAGGATATGAAATTGCAAAGCAAACAAAAGACAGCGGGATATGCACATGGTGTGGGGAAGGGGGAGGGGGTGGGGGACAACTCCCTGTTAGATATTTAATATAAATAATAAAAACATTTTTTTTAATGCAGTAGGATGTTGGGATCCATCCATCTATCCATTGGTACCAGACTGTGCAGAGCGTTGGTGCTGCCTAAGCAGACCCCTTGGCTATTGGGCACAATCATGGACAGGTTGCCACTCCAACACAGAATACCAGCAAACTGGCACTCATTTTGCCAACCTCAGAAGGATGACAGGCAGTCAACCCCACCAGGTATTAATTCAACAGCCAAGTCGGATTTGAATTGAGGATCCTAGGATCCCAAGCCCATCATCCAAAGCATTAATCCAACACCAAACATGATGTGGGGATGTTCCTCCAAAAAGGTATGTAAACAAGGTGAGCGTGGTCACAAGAAATGATCATGTGAAACCATCCCAACATCGTTCTTTGAATAATGGTTGTCCCCAGAAAAGATTGTGTGTGTGTGTGTGTGTGTGTGTGTGTGTGTGTGTGTGTGTGTGTGTGTGTGTGTGTGTGTGTGTGTGTGTGTGTGTGTGTGTGTGTGTGTGTGTGTGTGTGTGTGTGTGTGACTCGAGAAAAGACTTTTCTGGGGACAACCATTATTCAAAGAAAGATGTCGGGATGGTTTCACATGATCATTTCTTGTCACCACCCTTACCTTGTTTACATACTTTTTGGAGGAACATCCCGACATCCTTTTGCATTATTACCTCCTCCACCGAAGGTAAACGAGGTTATGTTTTACCCCTCTCTGTCTATTTGTTACTTACGAAATCTAAAGATTTCGTAAGTTTTTTGATCAGTTCCGTTTCTGTTTGTTTGTATGTTTGTTTGTTACTTACGAAATCTAAAGATTTCGTAAGTATATTGATCAGTTCCGTTTCTGTTTGTTTGTTTGTTTGTTTGTAGGCACGATAACTCGAGAACGGAAGAAGCTAACAATGTCAAATTACACCTCGTGATTCAGGAGGCTGATGGCTAGTGCTGATTAGATTTTGGTCGAAATCTGTCAAAGGTCAAGGTCACAGTGAGGTCAAATATTCGATTTTTGATGGTTTGGTACAGATAACTCGAGAACGGAAGAAGATACCAATGTCAAATTACACCACGTGATTCAGGAGGGTGATGGCTAGTGCTGATTAGATTTTGGTCGAAATCTGTCAAAGGTCAAGGTCACAGTGAGGTCAAATATTCGATTTTTGATGGTTTGGTACAGATAACTCGAGAACGGAAGAAGATACCAATGTCAAATTACACCACGTGATTCAGGAGGGTGATGGCTAGTGCTGATTAGATTTTGGTCAAAATCGGTCAAAGGTCAAGGTCACAATGAGGTCAAACATCCAAAACATTTGATTTTTGATGGTTTGGTACAGAATCATCGTAAAAACTTCTGGTTTGCATTGCTACCTTCTCGAGAGACAGCTTTTATTAGACAAGGTCAGAGGTCAAGTTGACGATTTCGTAAGTACCAGTCTATGACTGCTTGTTTGTCTGTTTGTGTACAGGATATCTCAAAATGTTGTTGACGGATCTGGATGACATTTTGTAGGCAGGTTCGGTGTGTGACAAGGACGAATTGATTGGATTTTCGTGAAGATCCGGATCTGGATACGACTACAAGAATTTTTTAAAGTGATTCTTCATCATTGAGAGGGCCAAGCGTGGTAAATAGCACCACATCTCAAAAAGTTGTGGACGGATTCGGATAAAACTAGGTGGACACGTTGGGTGTGTGACAAGGAAGAATCGATTCAATTTTGGTGAAGATCCGATTCTGTATACGAGAATTATTTAATCTCTAAAGTGATTCTTCATCATTGAGAGATAGGGCCAAAAACGATATGTAGCATGATATGTTCTCGTGGATCAGACATTACATGGTGGAGGTATGCGCTCTACCGAGTACCCTTCAAGTTTAAAATGTTTTTATTTCTTGTTTCTTTACTTTTTTTTTCGAAATATATATATATATATATATATATATATATATATATATATATATATATATATACACATGTTGTTCCACTTGTTTACTTACATATGTTGTTGTACAAACGTTATAGATTTGCTCGCATTGTATTGTTACTGTACATACTTTATAGACGAAGTAACATTCGAAATGGAGTGGACTTTGTCACCTACTTACTGATAATATCCTACCGTTAACCACCTCGGGCAAATGTATGGCAGCCCCGCCCACCCCTCTGATTCATTTCTATACCTTTACAAAGGAATGCAGTTTTGCGTACTTTCGTGGAATCCTTTCAAGCTATTAATATTACGATCCAAACGATGATTATTATAGTGATGAATGCGAAGAAGATTTGCCGGTGTTGACCGATCTCGGGGTTTTTTTGCTTTTTATTTTGCTTTTGCCATGCTCTGGAATACTGTAAAGTGATCCCTGTTGAGACAATCAGCTGAACAGACAAAGTAGGCTCTCGTATGGAGCCGAAGTGATTTTTTTAGAGAAGATACCACAACTTTAGTTTTGGATGTAGCGGATAGGGCGGCCATTTTTTTCCCACGCCATAGAGAGAGAGAGAGAGAGAGAGAGAGAGAGACAGAGACAGAGACAGAGACAGAGACAGAGACAGAGACAGAGAGAGAGAGAGAGAGAGAGAGAGAGAGAGAGAGAGAGAGAGAGAGAGAGAGAGAGAGAGAGTACTTGCATACTTTCTGATAGATACACAGTAATATGGGAGAGTGGGGCAAGATGATCCCTGGGGCATGATGATCACCCCCCTCTCACGACTCCAAGAAAGCTCGCATTGGACAGTGGCACCACTCAACGATCGATCGGTTAACTACAATTCCACTGTGGAAGGTGCATGACGAGAAAAAACGCTGCGTTAATTTTATCAGAAAAACATCATTTTCCTCCTGAAAAAGAAAATTTTCGAATCATCAGTGAGGCCATATTATCTCTATGAATAAGTGTAGTAGGAATGGTATCTGTATATAAGTAGATATGTAGCTTATATGCCCATATTGCATGGATGTTTTGCCTAGCTCATTGCTGTAATTTATGAATGCCAGACAATTTTGTAAAAATGGTGACGGTGGGGCAGGATGATCACTTGGTTGTGGGGCAAGTTGATCAGGTGATCAGATGGCAATAATGATACTATTGAAGGAGACTTTGTAATTACAAAAATAGATGGGAAAAAAGCGCGATCAATTCTGTACATAGCGCGTGTAGAGGCAATCGACGACGATGGATATGAGGGAGTCTTTCTCCGCAAGGTACCTTCTCATATGAACTTCGATCGACTTACGTTCATCTTGGACGAGAAAGATTGTGGGACTTTTTCCAAGGAGGACATCGTTAAAAAAACTACCACCACCCGAATTTTTAAAGGGAAGCCAGAGAAAATCAAAGCAACTGGTATTCAAAATTTATCTCTGTCAGTGGGAGTTGCGAATTTAGACATTAAGACTGGAACACAAAGATAAATGACATGAAAATGGACGTTCGTATCCGGTTGTGTATGGGACAATGTTTTGGAAATATTATGTTGGGATCCTAGATGGATGTTTATGAATGAAGAATTATTTTCTGTTCATTGAAATTCTAACACCGCTTATTTAGACTGTCCTCATGTTTCCTGAGGACCATGTTCATCTTTCGCCATAGTGATGATCGACTTGCCCCAGGGGTGGGGCAAGTTGAGCATTTCGACCACAAATTTTGAATTTCCTTTTATAAACATTCAATGATCTCTAATATTCTCGAAATTGGGCGATAGATGGACTAACGAATGGCAATTGAATGGTGTTTGGCTGGCAAATCATTTGACGGCAAAACGGACAAAATCAAAAAAGGGACCATCTTGCCCCCACTCTCCCCTAAACATCCACGGATATTTAGAAAGACCGTGCAATGTTACACTCAACTACCCCTCGGTAATAGCACCGGCAAGGCATTAGTCCCACAATTATCCATCAGAAACAGCACAGGATGGTGCAGTAAAAGCACAATGACACCTCCTTCAGAATGTCTTTAATAGTTCTGCCTCAATGAGCCATTAGACTCGAATCGAGAAGAAAAAGCCACAGCCTTTTTGTAAATGCAGAAAGTTCGAGTTTCTTTCAGCTTTCCTGGCCGAGGAGTTCAACCTAAAAACTTTTTCTGTTTTGAAGTTATGGCAATTTTACTGCGAAGTGCCCAGGAGACAGATTAAGATGTGTACCATTCATCTACTGTCAGATGGAAGACCGTTAATTTAGACGTTCAAGTGACTCTTTGGTGCATGGAAAAAGAAATCCAAAATATCTGAAGCAATGTTGTGCATCTGCTCCCCAAGACAATTTATGCAAAGCTTTGTCGAATGCCCATCTGTATGGATAATGGGTACGACCCAGCATGTCAGCCGGAGCTCACCGCAGGAGCTGCAGGAGCCTCCCTCCCCTTACCCCCTCACCCTCCACCCCTTGAGCACATGTGCTGTGCAAATGATAACGCTGTCTGATGGATGTAGCGTCCATTTTCTGTGAAATGCACCTGGAAGATACATAAATCAGTCTGGTCAAACGGATGCTCGTACAGCAGCAATGTCTCAGTTTCACATCAAGGTATCCCTCAACGGGCCGTAAAAAGAAAGAGAAACTGCAAGTCCTTGATCTTCTCCCTGGCTCCCTGGCATTTGCTTATTCTCAAAAATGGTCTTTGATTGCGCTGCGGTCATGCGAGAAGATGAGCACCTTTTTGGCATACGTCAGATTCGCAGCCAAATCGGATTCCAACGAGACTCCGGGAGTTGGGCACGTGATCAACATGCGCACAGTGTGGAGTTTTGGAGCTTCCATGTCTTTGTCATGTTTGGAAAACGTAGCTCTGCAAACCAGACACCACGCAGGAAGGAATACATCACCAAATAAATATTTTGAAGACGGCATTGGTATGTTAAGTACAAAAAGCCAGATTAAGGCCATGATTGGAAGTTCAAGAGTAGGTCAAGGAGTCGAAAGGGTTAAAAGAGGTTTTGAGTGCGGTATGGATTAGAGAAGACTATAAGTGCTTCGCGTAATTAATTTATTCTGAAGTGCCTGGTGTTTGGGTGTCACTGTGCCTTTGAAGAATGTACAGCAGAGAATGAGTACTTGAGCTAATGTGGGGATTAGTTTGACACTGCTTGAAAGGTGTGGTGTCAAAAGGCAGAAATAGCCACAAGACAAACGTCTGTAATTACTACATTTCCATTTTCTGGACACCTGCTATAGAGGGAGCACTCAACCGGAGGCAAGCCATCTAGGGCACCGCAGGGTGAAGGTAATGCATGCTGACGATGAAACTGGTGATCACAACACATTTTTGGTGACATTTGAGAGACTTACGATTCGATTTGCATCTCTAAATTGGTACCCTCCAAATCAGAAACCAAATTGTACAATAGTCCAATTAATCTGCATATACTTCCTATGCTAATTTGCCACCGTACGGTTATTTGTGGGCAACTCTGAACTATCAGAGGATGGAGTAAATTAACATGTTTTGATTTTAATTTTAATTTTATTTTATTTTATTTTTACAGGGACACAAGGGTGATTTTGTCGGGCTCGTGTTTCATTCGATCACCAGGAACGTAGTTCCAGGGAGTTTATCGGATGGTGCTGCATCTGTCCGTCAGTCCATAAACACTCGCAACCTCTTCTCCCAAACTACTGATGGGATTGTGACCAAACTTGGCTAAAATGATATTTGGTATGTTGCAACTCAAGTTTGTTCACAGCATTTAAAAACATCGGAGTCTCAGTGGGTCTACCGGGGGTCAAAGTGTCCAGGTTTGACCTGGGGGTCCAGGTTTGTCCAGGTCCAGATTTTGACCTGGGGGTCCAGGTTTGACCCCCATAATAGCGATTTACTTTTTATTCAGAAACGACGCACGCAGTTTTGATGAAACTTCACCACAACCTTCATCAACCGTGATTTAGCAAAGTTTCTTCACGGCATTAATAAAATTAGGGTCGAAGGGGATTTACAGTGGGGGGGGGGGGTGCCTCCTAAAATATGTATTTGCTTTATTCTCAGAAACTACACACACAATTACGATGAAACTTGACCAAAACCTTCATCACCCGTGATCTATCAAAGTTTGTTCATGGAAATAAAACAGTTGCGGTCAACGGGATCTTACCGGAGGAGGGGCAGATGCCCCCCAAAATAGGTATTTGCTTTCTTCTCAGAAACTACACACAATTTTGAGGAAACTTGACCACGACCTTCATTACCCGTGAGATACCAAAGTTTGTTCACACCATTAAAAAAGCATCGGGGTCTCCAGAGGGTGGAGGGGGGGGGGTTGCCCACCAAAATAGGTATTTGCTCCCCCCCCCCAACAAACCCTCTTACCTCTTTCCAATATCAAGTTTTTTTTTCTTCCCTGAGAGCTTGCTTCTATATCCATTTTGTTCAGCCTCTGTGACCTCCCCGACCCCTCATTATTTCCTGAAGGATCCTTTTATCGTATCCCTCATTCCTGCTGTTGGTGTGGTCCCCCTCTTTCTACTGGTCCTTTTCTCCTGTTGCATGCTGATCCATTCTGTGTTCTAGCTCCTTCATGAGCCTCGATTTTTGGATACAATAGACTATGGAAAATAATTCAGTTTGTGAAAAATGGAAATGATCATTGAGGTTTTTGTGAGAAAACCTTTGTGCATGTATATCACCATGACCTGCAAAGTGTATTATTAGGCCCTGTTGGACAGGGGCTTTTGGATTTGGTCTCGATTTTCGTGTCCTTGCATGTGTGCGTGCGTCCGCAACCATAGCTCGGACATGTATCAACCGATTTTATTCGTACTTGGCACAACGACAAATCATGATGGTATACATAAGCACATAATTCTGTTTTGCGATGAGATCAAATATGGCCGACTGGCAGCCATTTTATTTAAAAAACTAGATGTTTAACATGTCCTGAAGCATTTCTTGGACATGCATTTACCGGTGTTGATCAAACTTGGCACACCAATAATAATAAATGATAGCTTACATATGTACGTCATTTTTTTTCGAGATTAGATCCAAGATGGCCGACTGACGCCATTTTAGTTGTAAAAAAAATCCGGTATCAAACACATCTTCAACCATGTTTTGGACATGCATTTACCGATCTTGTTCAAACTTTTCACACAGATAAAGAATGATAGCCTACATATGCACGTCATTTATTGTCGATATCAGCTCCAAGATGGCCGACTGGCGGCCATTTTGTTTGTTAAACGTGTCCCGAACCATTTCTGGGACATGCATGGTCCGGTTTTGTTCAAACGTGTTCCATATTTCGACTTCCCGATTTGCAGCATTCCTTCTCGCTGGTTATGATACCGAGAGCATGATTCTAACACTGAAAATGCAGTGATCAACATGACCTCTGCCATCATTACTTTGGTGTTTCGATCTTACTTATCATCGCAATATAAGGTGTCACTTCTGTTCATTTTTCTTCAGCGGTCCCGTTTGTTGGCTCACAATGAAAGTTGCGAGCATTTTCCCTATCCCTAAGAAAGGTGTCGGTATTGGAACACCAAAATATAAAACGCTAACATCTTTTTGTTCTTCGTTTTTCATCTGCAGTACATGATTGCAGGTAGCATCACTTGCTTGGGACACAGCTGTGCCACTGATGCAGTGCCCCCTGTAGGTAATTTTGCCATTGTGCCGGTGATAGCTTGCCTCGTCTTTACTAAGGACACCATTGAATCTTTCACATCCACAAACTAATGCCAGCAGGCAGGACACCCAGTTTACTATCCATCCGAGGGATGACACGCACATTGAATCACCCTGCTTGTGATTCATCGGGACGACAGTTTATAATTTGGCCAAGATTCGAACCCAGGCGAGACAGCTCAGAGGCGAGTGTGTGTACTGCATACTTCCAGACTATCATGCCAGCCACCATAGATGCGACAGACATTCGTATGCAAAATGATGGAAACCACATTATAATTCTCTTTATTGCCAGATTGCATGTAAACTCAAAATGAGAGTTCAGCTTCTTTCTTAGTTATTGAATGCTAGATATCTTGTTATTACAGAATCAAGGGATCATGGTCCAAAGCTTCAAACAAGATGTGAGAGTGGTCTAAGCCTTAAGCACAAAATTTAGACACATCCATTGGCTTCGACACAATTTAGAGACAGTGCGTTAGTTTTGATCCAAGCCTGATATCTAAGTTTTAAACATGTAGCATCAAAGGCCTTATGAGACTTGCAGATTTCCTCCACATTTGCAGTCAGTGACTCACACTTCACATCTTTTCCTAAGACCATTCTGAGAGTGCTCAGCACACACCACGACCTGTCCCCTGCTTTTGCTACAAATCCTGTTCTTGTTTTACATAAATTACCTTGATTGATGCTGCTACTCAGGCATTAGTCCCTTACCCCATCCACCCCCTTTGAGATGCAGCCTTCCGACAGTCAACTGCAGTCTGAAAGCTATATTTCAGCTACACGAGGCATGCCAACCCTTCGTTTCGCTGTCGGGTTCAATCAAAACACAGCATGATGTACTTCCCAAACATATTGCATGTCTATCTGTGAATCTTAATAAAGATAAACAAGCAAATAAAACCAATGTCACCCGCAGGGTGACCCGTATCTTGCCAAAAGGTGACCACGTGTGACTTCTTTAAGGTCACACTGAGGTGAACAGAGCTGCTATCCACCAGGAGCGACTCCTTGAGGAATATCTGCCTACAAGAGATTCCGATGAGAATCGTTCTACAGAGTAAGCATGAAAAATATATATTTTCCTCGTAACGTCACCAAATGACGTCATAATGTCTCAAGCTTGACGTATCTAGAAAGCACTCGTCGAGGTGTTCAATTTGAGGTGCTACACGATATGGTTCCTAAAACTGGAAAATTTAACCTTGCGGTCAAATATGTTTGACCTCAGGCGCTAACCATGAAGGTCAAGGCCAATCGCCACCAAAAATTAATCAGCTGAGCGCCAGACCATATACTACATTCCCATAAAGTTTGGAGACTATTCGATTAAAATTACTCAAAAAAATAAGGGTTTCGTCGACTCAGCTGATTTGCGACAAAGTGAGCTTGACCTTTGACCTTGACCTTCAAAATTTTATGCGCTGAAAGGGACCTCTATAGGCCTCTGATATGCGAAGTTACAAAAATTTCCAATGATAACTGTGCTCTGCAGAGTGATTTATACGTGATTACAGACAAAAAAAAAAAAACATATGAAGGTCAAGGCCAATCGCCACCAAAAATTAATCAGCTGAGCGCCAAACCATGAACTATATTCCCATGAAGTTTGAAGACGATCCGATCAAAATTACTCGAAAAATAAGGGTTTCGTCGACTCCCCTGATTTGCGACAAAGTGACCTTGACCTTTGACCTTGACCTTCAAAATTTTGTGCGCTGAAAAGGGTCCTCTATAGGCCTCTGATATGCGAAGTTACAAAAATTTTCAATGATAACTGTGCTCTGCAGAATTTTTTATACATGATTACAGACAAAAAAAAACAAACAAACAAAAAAACAAAAACATACAAGCTGACTAACATATCTTGCAAAAACTTCGCTTTGGCAAGATAAAAAGGAATTTTTTTTACAACATGGTTGTTGTTGGCATGGTTTTGGTTGTTGTTTGTGTGCTCCTTCCTTGTACTTTTATATATCGTTATTTTGCTTCGAGAAGTATGACTATATATAGTTTTGTTTGCTACTATCCATACTAATAAATGTTACCATTGGAACTGCTGCATTCAGCTCCACCTGCTTCTTCATCCTCAATCCTGAAAAGAGGGGCTTTCAAAACAGGAATGTTGATGATGAAATGGACACAAATTTTTGGTCAAAGTAAATCGATCATTAGCTTTTCAACAATACCATTATTATTATTATTATTATTATTATTATTATTATTATTATTATTATTATTACTAGCGCATGCCCGTATGTGCGTGCCCGTAGATGTGTGCCTGTACGTGCGTGGCCGTACGTGCAAAAAAAAAAAAAAAAAAAAAACTTTCAAACCGTGACCCAGAAACGACAACCACACACGCAGTTCCTTTGCTCTCGCATTCTCGCGACAACTACACTTCCACACACAGAGTTAATTAAAATCAAGTTTACCTCCCTGTCTTTGCTTACCATGACATTCGCTGCCATGTAACTGGCATGGCCCGTGATGTCATCGTCGGCCGGCCGCGCACCGGCCTACACAGCAACGTGTCATGTCATTGGTTGGTAAATAAATGGCTGCAGCAATCTGTCATGTCATTGTTTGGTAAATAAATGGCCATAACTTGGGAAGCACTTGTCCAATTAATATCAAACCTTGAAAAAGCACATCCTCAGGTCCCCAGCAATATACCTGGCAAGTTTCAATGACATCGGACCAGTGGTTGTCGAGAAACAGCGGTCACACACACACACACACACACACACACACACACACACACACACACACACACACACACACACACACATACACACACACACACACACACACACAGCCACAGACACACACACACTGCTGGAATTATAGATAGATAGATAGATTATTCTATGACAGCAGGAACCGCTATATTAAAGCTCAATACCCAGCTTCTTCTTCCTCTATACTATGAACATAGGCTTTCGAAACAGGAATCTTTATGATTAAATGGACACAATTTTTTGTTCCAAGTAATCGATTATTCGCTTTCCTGTATAACAAAGTAAATCTATTATTAACTGCACCATTTTTATTATTCTATGACTGCAAGAACCTTTAGTAATATGAAGACACACACACACACACACACACACACACACACACACACACACACACACACACACACACACACACACACACACACCTTTTAGTAATAAATGTGAACCATATCTGTTTTTTTTGACCAAATGTCAGTTTTGCTTTCCTAGTTCTGGGATTGAAAAGGACATTTTTGAGGACAACGAGCTGACATCATTGCTCCAAATGCCTCGCATGATACGTCGTGAAAGCTTTCTCATCAAATCTTGAACAATTTTAACAAAATTACAAATGACCGCTCGCTTAATGAGGTCCAGACTTAGCGGGAACCCTTCGTTGGAAGTTGTGATTGTAGTCGAAACCACTTCGTATGTTTTGTAATAAATCTCTCTCGACATTGACCAATAATGTTCTGTTTATCTCATTTTGAGTTCGCTCTGAATTTGTGCTTATTTGGCAGAAAGAAACACTGTAAACTGTTGGAGAGAAATAAAATTTGATTTAACCGCAACACATTTGTTTGATAGTGCTGAAGTCCAATGGGATCAGAATGCCACTGACATGGCTTCCAGAGCTGTGCCAATTTAGCACGCCACAAATGTAGACTCATCTTCACAGTGACTTTAGGACAGAGACAGAAATGAGCTTCACAAAGCGTAAACCCATGGGCTCAATGGTGTGTCCTCAACCATATCATGCCTTGCCCGCGGTGCCATCGATTTTGTAAATGATTCGATTTCTGCAGAAGAGGAAAAGTTAACCAAAGCAAAGTGTAAAACATTGTCGAGGGGAACTTTAGGGACATGATGGCAACACTTCCCACAAGCGGCCAGTTTGACTGCATGCCGAACCAACTAATCCCGATGGAAGTCGAAACGACTATCTATTCGATTTTTGTCACCATACCATGAATCAATTAAATATGATAATTTTCGGAAATATACTTTAAACAATTCTGTTTCACTCACAGGTCAGTAAATGGTGATCTGATGACAGATCAAGGGAGGAGGTGATGAAATATCCTTGAAGATCACATGTACAGGATGGTTGTGTACGACCAGACTCCAAATTGTTCCGGTTTGCCAATAGAAAGTGCTGCTTGATCCGATCCTCTGGTCTGAGTGATGTGCGACCTACATACCTGGCCTCACGCCAGCACTGAAATTCATAAATCATCATCACACCATTTTAAAGCCTTTTTCCCTGAGCAGGGGCCAGCTTTTTGCAGGCTTCAATCATGATACCCTTTCTTGTAGCAATGTTTTTACAGCCAAATGCCATTACTATCCCTTACACGCAGGGATAATTACCAGTATACTGGCGCTCATTTCGCCGACCTTTGGAAGGATGACAGGCTGAGTCAACCCCTCTGATGTTAATTCATTGGCCAGTGGGGCTCGAACTCAGGACCCCGAGGATCCTAACCCATCACCCGAACCACTAAGCCAACACCAGGCTCATCTGAAATTCATAAATAACTAAACATTGTTCAATTTTATGGTAGGGAGCACATATTTCTGGACTGAGGGAAGCAATTTGTGGGAAGTAAACATTTTTATTCTCTCAGTACAGACTGGAGGATCAGATCAAGCAGCACGTTCCATTGACAATCTGGAACAACTTGGAGTCTGGTCGTACACAATCATCCCATACAGGTAAGAACCCAACAATAATGCCTGCTCAAAAAAGTGATTCTGCCATTGGTCAGCACTTCCTGAACAATCCTGAATGTGCCCAGGGCTATCATGCCAAATGGTTCCAGATTGTGGCATGTGCGCGTACTGAAGCACATTTACGTGTTCTTGAAGCCACATTTATACACAGACAAGCGTCTGTTCTTTGCAAGCAAAAAAGTACGTGCAAACACTGCATCTGTTCTGACCAAGTTCCACAGAAACATAGGGGCAATATGCAAGGGCGCTAACCTGGTCACGGCTGGATAAGATAACCAGGGAACCACTGGTAGTCATGGATGACCCACAAAATATGTAATGGAGAAGTAAATACCTATGGAGTTTTTTTTTTAATGCCATGAAGGAACTTTGCTATATCACGGGTAATAAAGGTTGTGGTCAAGTTTCATCGAAATTGTGTGTGTGGTTTCCGAGAAGAAAGGAAATACATATTTTAGGGGGCATCCCCCCTGACACTGCCTTCGACCCCG
Source organism: Eptatretus burgeri (assembly GCF_056783735.1). Lineage (NCBI taxonomy): Eukaryota > Metazoa > Chordata > Myxini > Myxiniformes > Myxinidae > Eptatretus > Eptatretus burgeri. The sequence goes on from NC_140969.1 coordinate 51,436,800, forward strand.
ATTTTTCTCCTGTAATGAACAAACTTTGGTACATCATGGGTGATGAAGGTTGTGGTCAAATTTCATTGTAATTGTGTGTGTAGTTTCTGAGGAGGAAGGAAATACCTATTTTGGGGGGCAATCCCCATAGGCCCCCTTAGACTAGGAATTTTTTAATGGCATGAACAAACTTTGGTAAATCATGGGTGATGAAGGTTGTAGTCGAGTTTCATCAGAATTGTATGTGTCGTTTCTGAGAAAAAAGCAAATATCTTTTTGAGAATTGTGTGTCATTTCTGAGAAGAAAGCAAATCTCTTGGGGGGTGGGGGAGCAACCCCCCCCACCATAACCTCACTCCGTAGACCCCCTCAGACCCCAATGTGTTTCTAATACCGTGAACAAACTTGGTACCTCATGGGTGGTGAAGGTTGTGGTTAAGTTTTATCAGAATTGCATGTATAGTTTCTGAGGAGAAAGCAAACACCTATTTTGGGGGGACAACCCCCATAGAACACGTGAGGGGGCGATTTTTTTTTCTCATTCCATGTGCAAACTTTCATGCATACATGGTGTTGAATATTGTGGTCAAGTTTCATCTAAATCCTATGCGTAGATTCAGACAAGAAGTTCAAGGTATTTGCAGATGGACAGACATGCTATCCCAAAAGTTCCCCAAAATGACATTCCAGGTGAACCAAAAATGGGAGGTCATGGGTTCCTCTGGTGCCTTAAGGCCATGATGTACATGTCGTTGTCAGTAACCATCCAAAGAACAATTCCCAAATATCTGAACAAATAAATTGTTTCATTTTGTTTTTCATATCCAGTTTGGATACATATCTATATATCTATACCTATATATATATATATATATATATATATATATCTATACCTATATATATATATATATATATATATATATATATATATATATATATATATATATATATATATATATATATATCTTCTTCTTTCGGCTGCTCCTGTTAGGGGTCGCCACAGCGGATCATCCGTATGATCCGCACAGTGATTTGGCACATGTTTTACGCCGGATGCCCTTCCTGACGCAACCCTGGTCGCCTCTTACAACACACAGGGATATGGTACACCTATTTTATCCGGGGTATACACCGGCCCAGTATACTGGTACTCATATATATATATATATATATATATATATATATATATATATATATAAACTCATATATATACATATATATATATATATGTATATATATATATATATATACATATATATATATATATGTATATATATATATGTATATATATATATATATATATATATATATATATATATATATATATATATAAATAATCGGGCGTAGTGGCGTGTGCCTGTAATCCGGATACTCGGAGGCTTGGGTTGGAGGATCGCTTGAGGACAGGAGCTCTGCTCTGCACTGAGCCATGCTATGAGATGGTGTGGGGCAGCCTGGAATCATGGCGAAACCCAATCCATATCCCTGTGTCGTAAGAGGTGACCAGGGTTGTGTCAGGAAGGACATCCAGCGTAAAACTTATGCCAAATCAGTATGCGGATCATAATAGATGATCCGCTGTGGCGACCCCTAACGGGAGCAGCCGAAAGAAGAAGATATATATATATATATATATATATATATATATATATATATATATATATATATATATATATATATATATATATATATATATATATATATATATATATATATATATATATATATATATATATATATATATATATGTATATATATATATATATATATGTATATATATATATATATATATATGTATATATGTATATGTATATATATATACATATGTATATATGTATATATATATATATGTATATGTATATATGTATATATATATATATATATATGTATATATGTATATATATATATATGTATATATATATGTATATATGTATATATATATATATATATATGTATATATATATATATATATATATATATATATATATGTATATATATATATATATGTATATATATGTATATATATATCCTGGTGTTGGCGCAGTGGTTAGGGCAGCGGCTTGGGATCCAAAAGGTCCTGAGTTCAAGCCCTGTTGGGCCACTGAATTAATACACCAGGGGGTTGACTCAGCCTGTCATCCTTCCGAGGTCGGTGAAATGAGTACCAGTGTACTGGGCCGGTGTATACCCCGGTTAAAATAGGTGTACCATATCCCTGTGTCGTAAGAGGCGGCCAGGGTTGCGTCAGGAAGGGCATCCGGCATAAAACATGTGCCAAATCACTATGCGGATCATGCGGATGACCCGCTGTGGCGACCCCTAACGGGAGCAGCCGAAGGAAGAAGAAGATATATATATATATATATATATATATATATATATATATATATATATATGTATATATAAATATTTTTCTATATATATATTTGTGGTTTTGGAAACCGCATACCTCTATGGCAATGGCACGCAACAGACAGTGATCCCCAGACAGTTATTTCAATAGTATACGTGCAGTTAGACCTATCCCTCATGTCTATTGGGTCAATGGGACGAAGTGCGTTGGTTGGGTCTCAAAGCTAGGTCTAATTATATCTCTTTCTTCCTTTCCGCCATCAGCGAGGCCACCGCATCGGTACGTATGAATGTCCTCGTGGAGGCCAAGAGAAGCATCAACACCACGATGAAAAACCCTCCACTGTAAGAACACTGTGTCGAAGGGGAAAGTGGAATCATAAATTAAATCCCAACACTGTACCAGATCCTCGCAGCACACCCTTTTCAACCCTGATTTATATCCACTCCTTTCCTTCAATCCATGACACAGATCGGGGCCGGCACCGCACTCAGGCAGCCACCTGTGAGGATCACCACTGTGTGATAACCACTTGCATGACAACAGACACTCGTGCAGCCCGTGATAATTACCATCGCATTGTACAGGACGCACATGGCACACATCTTTATTCAGGTCTGCACACTGATTTACAATCGATCTTCGATCTTCATTCCATCGATCTTCGCCCGCCACCTTGGCCATCAATATCTCCCACAAACGGCAGAGGTAATCCCGCACCTCCGCCTCGATGCACCTGCCACCAAGCGGAGGCATGTTGTACGTGTACGGCCCAGATCGCTCGGCCGCATGGCATACGGATGGGATAGGCGCATTGATCAGCACCAACTGCAGAGCGCCAGGGTGCCTGAACGGGCATGCAGGGCCAACACGACCCTCGACCAGTCACCGGAACATGGCCCGGGAGTTCGGTGCAAGGCGCTTCATATCGTGGGGTTCGGAGCAAGACAATTCCGCAGCTCAGCCATGTCTTGCCGGATGTACAAGTGAGACCACTTCTGACCGTAGTGGCCAGGCTGCGTGAGGCCATGGTCCAATACGAGTGCACGATTCTGGTGATGACGCATCACTTTGGGTCGTTACCCCCACCCTACACCATGCATCTTATAAACGGCGAATCGTGAAGCCGTTCAAAAAGCTGGGATCTTTACATTTGCCTGATGCTCCACCTGCCTCACGAGCTGGCTCCGCCTTCCACCGCCCACCCGCCTGGCTCCGCCTGTTGATTCTCATCTGCTGGCCTGCTTCCCACCGCCTTCCTCTCACCTGACGGCTCCGCCTACTCTCTGCACCGGTGCACGCGCTGCGCCCGGCACAATATCCAAGCAGAAGACGACGCGCCGACTCTAAAGGTGGGATCACTCAACGGAGCATCCCCCAAAGTGTACTGGGTAGTGCAGCCGGCCAACCGTGCAAGGTTTTGGGAGACCATTAGCCCTCATCTACTCTCTTTTCTCATGATTATCTCCTCTTCACCGGGTTGTGTGTGTGTGTGTGTGTGTGTGTGTGTGTGTGTGTGTGTGTGTGTGTGTGTGTGTGTGTGTGTGTGTGTGTGTGTGTGTGTGTGTGTGTGTGTGTGTGTGTGTGTGTGTGTGTACACATGGGGTTTCAGAATGTGGAATGGAGTCCTCCAAGGGTGGGCTCAAAGTATCCACCTTCATTTCGGTAAGGGTCACGATTCACGGATCAAGCTGTGAAGTTTTGTGCCGATGGCTATCTTCAGGATTGTTACTGAGCCCAGGAAAGTTTCCAACTGTAGTTCGTTTGTGGTGATATTCCCAGGGATGGTTTTTAATCTCGATATGAGGTTTTTCTTCATCATTCCCATGAGGTACCTTGTCATCACTGGAACAACTTTGGCAATCTTCATCTTCCAGGATATTTTCACTTCATGCTTGAGGTCTTGGTATTTGGTCATTTTCTTGTTTTCTGCATCGTTACTTCAAAATCATCAGTATTAACACCTCACTTCGCAATGCCTTCTTCTTCTCTTTTTTTGCACTAAAGTATGATAACTGGTCGCAACGCTTTGTTTTCAATGTTCACACCCGATGGGATAATAAGGTCGTATGTGAGCGGAATTTCAATATTTTCAGTGATTGCTTTTGGTTCATTTTCCCACAAATTTTCTGGAACTGGAATATCAAAGTTTTTGCAGATGTGCCAGCGGATTACTTCACAAACTCTGTTGTGTCGTTGTGTGTACAGCTGTTCTGACATGTTTTTATTTTATTTTCATGTTCAGTCATTAAGCGTCACCTATCATTCTCCTTGCTAACCCCACCTTCACCCCTCAATTGTCTTTTTTTTTCCTCCTCTCCCCCATCCTTTTCTCTCTGTCCCATCCTCGCTTCCACATTCTCATAAAATCCACATCCCATCCATGCAGCACTCTCCTCCTCCCCTCTCCTCCCACACCTCGGTCACTCTCTCTGCCTCTCTCTGCCCCTCTCTCTCTCTCTCTCTGGTTGTATGCAGCTTGTTCACCCCCTGTCTTCCCCATGGTCTGATCTGATCCCACCCCACCAATTCTTCCTCCTAGTATCTCACTGTTAAGTCTCTCTGCTGTTTGGGTTGGCAGGATTGCCTCGAGATATGCACACTCGCCTTTGAGCTGTCTATCCTGGGCTTGAATCCCGACCCAGATATAAACTGTCATTGTGGTGTTTCACAGGTAGGGTGATTCGATTCATCAATGTATGTGCCGTACCTCGGATGGACGATAAACTGTCTCCCACCTGCCAGCATTCGTTGTTGGACGTTAAAGATCCCATGGTATCCTCCATGAAGAGGAAGCGAGCTATCACCGACACCATGAACAAATTACAAATTCCTGAGATAACTATTGCTGGGAAGGAAACGGCAAACCATGCAGAACATCTCTTGCCAAGAAACGAGGAGCCTATCCTGTGACCGAGATGGATGCTCCTCATTTCAATTCGAACCTCCTGGATTAAGTCACGTATACTGAAAGGCAACATTCATCACACTGTTGTTCTGCAAGTACAATCATGCTGATTGTGCTGCCATTTTATGGAAACTGTCATCAAGCATATTTAAAAAGCTGGCATGGCTCCCCTGTCTTTATGTCCCCTCTCCACGGTTTGTTGTTCGAACAAAAAACATTTTAGTGTTTCGTGAATCATCGGCCAGGTTACATTTGGCATGTGCAATAAGCACCTGCAATCAAAGTCTATCATCTTTGTCCTCTTGCTCTGGCAAAGACAATATTTAACAGCAATCACAAGAAGCTTATCAGTTCTATTCGTGCAGCAAAATCCTCGCTTTACAAATATTAATCAGTGGCCACAACGCTTGGAGAGGCTATTATGAACAGGGACATTGACGCTTAGGTTTGAGCATGTCGCATTGTCCACACTGGTACAACCAATGATGACTTCATTTTGTAGGCAGAAGCGATCGATGTTGCTAAATGCCTTGTGAACCATCACATTTACAGTGCATCACTTCAACATTACACCATTGCAGGCGAGACATTTAGGCCGTATTCTCATTTTAATTCATATGCTCCTCAACGGCTCGAATCTGGTGAGCGCATCATTTGCTTTTGGGATGTCAGCGATTTTTCTATACATATGTGTATGTATATATATATATATATATATATATATATATATATATATATATATATATATATATATATATATATATATATATATATATATATATATATATATATATATATATATATATATATATATATCGCTAGCAAATACAACCCATCACTTCGCCGACGGGTAAATAATGTCACCAAACGTTGCTATTCACTGTGGGGAGGGAGCAGTGTGTGTGTGTGTGTGTGTGTGTGTGTGTGTGTGTGTGTGTGTGAGAGATAGAGAGAGATAGATAGATCGATAGAGAGAGATAGAGAGATAGATCGATAGAGAGAGATAGAGAGATAGATCGATATAGAGAGATAGATCGATAGAGAGAGATAGAGAGATAGATCTATAGAGAGAGATAGATCGATAGAGAGAGATAGAGAGATAGATCGATAGAGAGAGATAGAGAGATAGATAGATATAGAGAGATAGATCGATAGAGAGAGATAGAGAGATAGATCGATAGAGAGAGATAGAGAGATAGATCGATAGAGAGAGATAGAGAGATAGATCGATAGAGAGAGATAGAGAGATAGATAGATAGATCGATAGAGAGAGATAGAGAGATAGATCGATAGAGAGAGATAGAGAGATAGATCGATAGAGAGAGATAGAGAGATAGATCGATAGAGAGAGATAGAGAGATAGATCGATAGAGAGAGATAGATAGATCGATAGAGAGAGATAGAGAGAGAGAGAGAGAGAGAGAGAGAGAGAGAGAGAGAGAGAGAGAGAGAGAGAGAGAGAGAGAGAGAGAGAGAGAGAGAGAGAGAGAGAGATATATATATATATATATATATATATATATATATATATATATATATATATATATATATATATATATATATCGCTAGCAAATACAACCCATCACTTCGCCGACGGGTAAATAATGTCACCAAACGTTGCTATTCACTGTGGGGAGGGAGCAGTGTGTGTGTGTGTGTGAGAGATAGAGAGAGATAGATAGATCGATAGAGAGAGATAGAGAGATAGATCGATAGAGAGAGATAGAGAGATAGATCGATATAGAGAGATAGATCGATAGAGAGAGATAGAGAGATAGATCGATAGAGAGAGATAGAGAGATAGATCGATAGAGAGAGATAGAGAGATAGATCGATAGAGAGAGATAGATAGATCGATAGAGAGAGATAGATAGATCGATAGAGAGAGAGAGAGAGAGAGAGAGAGAGAGAGAGAGAGAGAGAGAGAGAGAGAGAGAGAGAGAGAGAGAGAGAGAGAGAGAGAGAGAGAGAGAGAGAGAGAGAGAGAGAGAGAGAGAGCGATATATATATATATATGTATATATATATATATATATATATATATATATATATATATATATATATATATATATATATATATATATATATATATATATATAGATAGATAGATAGATAGATAGATAGATAGATATTTTGGAGTCCATGTTGAAAAAGTAAAAATATCTTTTATTTTATATATTTTTACTTTGGCCATGAGTATCTAACCATGTATATTTAAATTTAAATATATATTTAAAAGTATATTTAAAAGCCATGAGTATCTAACCCTAACCCTAACAAACCCTAACCCTAACAAATCCACTTCAAGACAGGAAGTGGGTATGTACAAAATACAAGTCAGAAAACACTGAGATAATGAAGAAGAAAAAAACAAACTGAGAAAACAATGGGATTAAAGCGAGAGATTAAAAAAAAAACAATTGAAATAGCAAAAAAAAAAATGTTCATTTGAAATCTAAGAAAAGCAAATCAGAAAAATAAATGGCAATACGACAAAATCGAAACAGGTTACATCATTATAGGAATGATCTCAAACAAATAATACCAAATCATTTTCGTGAACCTCGCAAACGCGCTCCAAGCACCATTTTTCCACAAAATCATCAACAATATCCATGGTTTTGGAAAATTTAAATTCAAGTTTTTTCTTTACAGAAAGAAGTGCACTAAAAAATGACATTACATTGCATTGTTGAAGTGGTTTACCATTTCTCTTCTCCCTTCTAGATAGATATATAGCAAGCTTTGCTGCACAAACCAAAAAAAAAACAGCAGTTCATGTTTTTTGGCATGTTGGCATTCTTTTTTGAACCAAAAAATAAATTAACGAAAATTAAACGTGAAATTCATTTTGAGAGAAACAAAATTTAACCAATGAAATAATGGAATAAGTCTTTCACAGTCAATGAAAAAATGAAATACGTCTTCGTTTACAGAACAAAATGGGCAGCATGCGGATATTGGGGCAAAGTTCCTGACATATGTGTTACATGGGATAATCCAGTGGGCAAGGTGCCACTGGAGATCTGTTGTTTTGGCGATTGGTTTACAATACATTGATTCCCATACAGGTTCAGAGGCAGGACCGGCAGGAAGTAGCCTCTTCCAACGTGACACTCCATTTAGTGGTGACACGCCGAGAATTATCTTCAAACGTGACTTGCATAGGTTCTTGCTGGTGGCAGTATATAGTTCACTTGTCCCTGTTCTAACGGGGGGGGGGGGGGAGATCTCTGGGAGAACAGTGAAAGAGTAGCTTTGGGAAATAGGGTTCCTCAAGATGAACATGAGTGTTCTTAGTCCATAATAGTCATAACTGATGATTTTTTTTTGTACAACTTTCTTCATGATTAGTCCAAGTGTCCTCGAGGATTGAATCCCTGTTGAAGTTGAAATTTCCTCTACAGTCTTCCACCCGACACCAGAGTTTGGCCATAGGTGCCATACTTTGTTTATGCCCGCGTCATTGAACCGCTGGCACAATTCACGACTCCTGAATATATCAGGAAAGAGAGGGTTAAAAAATCGTGGCTCAACTTCATACATCCCTGGGGAGTATGTGTCCACTTTGCGGCTCACAGAGAGTCCTTTCCAGGCATTGAGAAGGCTCTGATAAAATAATGGGAGTACTGATGTATCCACATCCTTGAGGTGTGTCAGGAATACTTCGAGACCAAAGCCAAAACTGCCCGCTTGTTGCAAAATGTGACAGGCCATGGGGCAGTTTGGCAGGTGTTCAGCATATAGGAGGCTTTTAACAGAGGACAAGTGAAAAGCCATGATGCAGGACTTCACATGAACTAGGTTTTGACCTCTGTTGGACGAAGTATGGCATATTACATTTGGCCACAGCCAGTGATGGCCTCCCCCCAAAAAATCCACCATTTTTGTCTGGATCGTGCCCAGCAGTACTTCTGGTGGTTGCAGGCAAATAAATTTATCCCATAGAGCTGCAGCAACCAAGTTATTGGCCAACAAGGCATGGCCCTTAAAAGATAGATGTGGTAGCACTCTTCTCCACCTGTTCAATTTCTTCCTTACTTCTTCAGTCGTGTCTTCCCAGTTCTATTTCATGAATTGTGTGGAACCCAGGAAAACACCAAGATATGCAATACCTTCTGTCTTCAATTCCAGGTTTTCCGGAAGTGGCGGTGGAGGTTTCAAGACAGGAAGGCAATTCTTAACGTATGGCACCCACTGTGGCCTTACTTTTCTTCCAATTAGCTCTGAGAGAAGAAGCCAGGAAAAAGGTTCTCAGGAATTCTGTGAGTGCAGCGATATCTTGGTTGTTCCTAATGATGTCGCAAACATCATCAGCATAAGCAGATATATTCAACGGAGGACTCCTTGGAAAGCAAGTTAGACCTGAGATATTCTCGCTGAGTGTACAAAGTAATGGTTCTTTTGCCAACACAAAGAGTAAGCCTGAAACTGGGCAACCCTGCTGCACCCATGTCTGAACCTATATTGGGGAAATCAATTTATTGTTAACCTTCAAGATACTAAATATGTCAGTGAGGCCGAGGTCACATTCGCTCTATGGTGAGGATACGGCGGCCGTACGCCCTCTGAATTGACAGAAATGTGCGGCGGCCTCAGAGAAACTGAGGTGGCCTCAGGGAGGCCCTATGCCGTTTGGCTATATTTTACAGGCCGTAGGGTCGCCGTAGAATTATAGCGCGGAGTTATAACTTTTTTTCATTTCTACGTTCGCCGTAGCAATTCAATAAGCCAAGCTATGACGTCGATGTGTTCCACGTCGACTGTACGTAGGGCGTACGGTGGGCTTGCGTTATTCGTGCGGCTGCCGTAAGCTCTTCTCAATGAAAAATGAATTTTCCCAACCCCCAAAAAATTACGGTGGCCACACTATTTCCACGGTCGCCGTGCGGTGGCCTTGCGGTCTGTGTGACTACCTGCGGGCAACGCAGGGTCGACGCACGGTTCCCCTACGCCCGCAGTGCACCTACGTACGGCCTCCGTGGCAGTCTGCATCGACCGTGCGTCCACCGTGCGCTACCGCTAGAAATCGGAGTATAGGTGTTTGCCTATACAGTGATGCCCCCAGAATCCCAATTTAATTCGTTCCAGGAGGCTGTTCGGATTGCAAAAAGTTCGGATTCCAAAAATATTTTCCCAATAAGAAATAATGGAAAGTGAATTAATCCGTTCGTGGACCCAAAGAAAACCCACTTTCAAGACACTTTAAACTGAAATTCCCCATGTTTAAGGTAAAATAAGATGAGTAAATGACCTTCGGTGGCGGTGTATTGTATGGAAACTGGTACAATCACCACATCCAAAGGTCCACACAGGATCGTGCTCCGTCCTGGGTTCCGATTGCTTGCGCACTCTGCGAGAGCGCTGCCCCCGGGGCTGCTCATCAAATGATGATGATGATGCCATGATGCCCCCAGAACCACAATCACTTTCATCAAACGCATCGGGCTGACGTAATCATGGATATTCCAAATTACAACTGGTTTTGCTGTGAAATTCAATCCTTGCCCGACAGTCCGTCACACCATTTGATCGGATTGCTTTTTTGTTATTAATTCAAACACAAGATGATTAAAATAACAATCATCACAAATGAAGGTGAAAACACAAGGTAAGGCCTAAGTCACATTTGGCTCGGCGGCCGGGGGGTCTACAAAATGTACGGGCACGAGCAATTATAAAGTGGCCGCAGTATTTCCACGGTCACACAATGTAGCAGTCACATATGTTTTTCTTTTTCGGGTTGCCGCACGGCGTATTTATAAATTGTGGAGACCGAAAACGTGGGGGTGCCGTACGGTCTTTGATTTGATGTCACACGGTGACTTTAGGGCGTCGCTGCGGCGGCCATAGAATTTTCAAGGCAGACGCAAGGTGCCCGCAAGGCGACCGCAGGGGGACCCTAAGCCGAACGTGCGGCCAGACGGACGGTAACGAATGGGTTAATTTTTATTTTTTTCCAGTTCTTTTGTTTCGACTTGTCGAATTTCTCCGGCGAACGTAGAAATGAAAAAAGTTATAACTCCGCGTTATAATTTCACAGCGACCTTGCGGCCTGTAAAATATAGCCATACGGCGTAGGGCCACCCTGAGGCCACCTCAGTTTCTCTACGGCCGCCGCATGTTTCTGTCAATTAAGAGGGCATACGGCCGCAGTGTCCTCACCGTCGAGCAAATGTGACTGAGGCCTAAAGTATCGATCGACACACGAGAGATGCTTTCATGAGGACTTCCACCGACAAACTCAATGAACAAAGCGCGAAGATGCGGCTCGAACAGGTGGGGGAGACACGTGAACAAACATGAACGCTACGTTGTGTTCGGTTTTTTAAAATGTATTAGGTTTTTAGGGCAAAATTTTCTCGAAAAAATTGTTCGGATTCCAATTTGTTCAAACAATGGGGCGTTCGGATTCTGGGGGCACCACGGTATATTATAGTTATAGTATATTCAGTTATATATACTGTTTTATTTTTATTTCAGTAAAAAAAAGAACTGGTATATATACCCACTCGTTACCGTCCGCCTGGCAGCACGGTCGCCTTAGGGCCCCCCTGCGGTCGCCTTGCGGGCACCTTGCGTCTGCCTTGAAAATTCTATGGCCGCCGCAGCGACGCCCTCAGGTCACCGTGCAACATCAAATCAAAGACCGTACGGCACCCCCACATTTTCGGTCTCCACGAAATCTAAAGACCCCGTGCGGCTCCCGGAAAAAATAAAAACATATGTGACTGCTACATTGTGTGACCGTGGAAATACTGCGGCTGCCGTATAATTGCTAGTGGCCGCAGATTTTGGAGACCCCACGGCCGCCGTGGCAAATGTGACCTAGGCCTGAACAATAAAGCTATGAAAGCTCTGAAATTCACCCCAAATCCATGTGCTTCGAGGATCCGCCACAAGAAAACATGATCGATACTATCGAAAGCTTTTTCCAAGTCCAAAAAGAATATACCAAAGTCATTTCGATCATAACAAGCACACATTAGATCCCTAACCAAGAAAATGTTGTCATAAATGGAATGACCGGGGATGCAGAAAGTCTGATCAGGTAGGACAAGATTGTCAATGACTTTCTTCAGTCGATTTGCCATCGCATTTGAAAAGAGTTTATAGTCAGTACAAAGCAATGAGACCGGTCACCAATTTTCCATCCGTCGGAGATCACCGGAGTTTGGGAGGAGACTCACCACTGCTCTCCAGAGACTTAATGGCATTACACCGTATCGCAAAGATTAATGGATTATGTTCAAGAGTTGCGGACCCATAAGGTCTCAAAATTCCAAATAAAATTCATCAGGTATGCCATCAATTCCAGGTGCCTTTCCAGAGTCCATTTCACCCAGGGCTCGTTCTAGTTCTGTGAGTGTTAACAGCACCTCCAGCTCCAGACACTGAGTCTCAATCAGGGATGGGAGATGGGAGGTAAAGAGGTTTAATTTATCCTCTTCAACACCTTTTTTTGAAATAGTTCTGAATAGACCTTTCTAATGGTACTTTTTACCTCGTCAGAATTTGTAATTACATTTTCACTGGGGTCCATTACTGATAAAATAAGCCGAGATGGCTTGGTTTCGGATTCGAGGTGGAAAAAGGATTTACGAGGGCTATCTGATACTTTTAGATTTTGTATTCTAAGCCCAACTTATGATCCTGCAGCCTTTTTCTGCAATAACTCTCAATACTGAGTCCTTTTTTCTCGGAGCAATTTATAATTTGTGTCATTTTCTTATTTTGCAAGTTTGTTCTTCAGCTTTAGAATTTGGGTTTCTAACTGGATTAATGTGATTTGATTTGGATGAGCCTTGTATGAATTAAACCGTTAACAAAACAGCCGTATATGGGTTTTAAGTTTGTCCCACCAGAGATTACTAGATTGGAAATGAGGCTTTGTTTCTGCTAACACTATCCAGAGATTGTGAAAACTTCTTTAAAAGTTGCATCATCAAGAAGACAAGTATTAACTTTCCAATAAGCACTTCTACGATGGAATTGGAGACAGGATAGACCCACAGTGACCATGTGGTGGTCAGAGAAGATGGAGGGGAAATATTTGAGGAGGCTACAACATTCTTTGAGCATGGAGTGATGTTCCAGTGGTCAACCCTCACTAAGGACACATGATCATTGGAGCATTGACACCATGTGTATGTTGGTCATTTGGGTGCATCAAGTGCCATACATCAAGGAAACGGGCGATGGAAAGAAAATGGGAGAAATCAACATGGGCTTCGGGATGTGGTTCCGGTGAATTTCTGTCCAATTTGGGCTCAAATATACTGTTACGAATTTGGAATTCAATTGCACACAACATACAGGTTCCCTTAGTCAGCTATGTCGATAAGTGCATGTTCCCTAGATAGCTCACCTTCCATTGTTTAAATGTTTTGAAATCGATTAGATGCGCTGCGGATCGATTTAATAGTTGGGGAGCGAACAATGGAGACGTCCCTCCCCCTCTTCTGCGAAGAGGAAGAAGAACCCTGCCATCCCGTGACGTCAACAACTCCCTCCCACCCGTGGTTGAGCGGGGGTGGATCACGAGGGCATGAGTCATGCCGGGTGCGGGGGAGGGGGTGGGAAGGATAAAGGGGAGATCCTTTCTTTGTTCGTTTGGGAGTCCCGTGGTAGGGCTGAGTTCGTGGGAGTCCCATGGTAGGGCTGAGTTCGTGGGAGTCCCGTGGCAGAGTTCGTGAAGAGTCCCGTTCTGAGTCCCGTGCGCAGAGTTCGTGTGCTGAGTCCCGTGGGAGGAGTAAGCTTTTTTGCTTCGGAGAGAGCAGTCGTTCAGCCATCGGGTCCTGCTTGGCTTGCTTGGCTTGAGGCCTTCGGAAGCTTTTTGCTTCGGCTGGCTCAGTGAGCTTCGGATGCTGCTTTGTTTTGGAAGGAACTTGAGCCAGTTGTTCGGCTCGAGCTGCGAGTGGAGGCTTCTTCCTCTTCTTCCTCTTCCTCTTGGTTCGTGGAGCTTGTCGTTCTCCATTTTGGTTCCCGGCTTGGTGCGACGCGTCGGCCTCTTCTTGGAGTTGGTTCCTCGGGGGAAGCGACGCATCGACAGGAAGGATCGGCACCTCGTCTCACCGGCACGTGTTGAGAAGCGCGGGAGGATTCGCGGGAACTCGGGAAGGATCGCGGCGATTGGATCCAGCTCGCTCTCGCTGGAGCCCGGGTCCGGACAAGTTGAAGACCACACGAGGTGGAAAGGTTCAAGTCAAGCTCTGAGTTTCAGCTCACCTGTCCTACAAGCTGGAGCTCGTGATTAAAGGCCTCAGCCACCGTTGTGTGTGTGTGTGTGTGTGTGTGTGTGTGTGTGTGTGTGTGTGTGTGTGTGTGTGTGTGTGTGTGTGTGTGTGTGTGTGTGTGTGTGTGTACTGTGTCTGTGGGCCCATCTAATAAGTAGGAACTGCTGTTAAGTGTAAATGAATGTACATAATAAGTAGACGGTTGTAGTTCTTTTGTCATGCTTTTGTTGCTTGTATAATTGCATACGTGTTTTGCCTTATTTAATTGCATACGTGTTTCATTATAATAAATGTCCTTGTGTGAATGTAAACCTGCTCGTTGCGTCCATTCCCTCATTGACTGAACATTTCGTGTGTTGGGAGTTAGAAAGCCGTTGGTTTGCCGTAATAGGGGGACATTTGGACCGACGGTTCTCGGTGATTACGCAGCTCGGAATCGCGCACGGACAAGCTCGCCTCGGCGGTTTGTTCCGTACGAGATCCGTTGAGGGTGGAATACCCCGGTAGTTGGATCACATGGGTATTTAGGTACATTGAAGATTGGCAATCGACCCTACCCCACGTGATCTGCCGATTGGCGTATTTCGGTTCTTGTACAAGGACCCGTCGCTCGGAGTTATCCAGGCAGCGATCTATATTCTGGGCGATCGGTCGGACCGACTCGACTTGCGGCTCCGTTCAGAGCGGTCGGTTGGCGGCGACCCCCCCAGCCAGTAACAATACAATTAAAATCACCCCTTTTGCATATACATTGATTGAAATCGAACAATTTTAAATGGTTTATCACTACTGAAAAGAAAGTTTTTCGGTCAGAGATCTCACTTGGTACATAAATATTAAAAATGATAAATTTTAAGTTATTAATCACCAGTTCCAGGGATACAAAACGGCCCTTTATCACCTCCTGAAAGAGGCAAGATTCAGCTGCAAGTCCTGGTTTTAACAAAAAAAACTCCATCAGATAGGGAAGACATGTTACTAAAGAAACATCTATCTATCTTCTATATATTACTAAAACTCTCATGTTGTATGTATGTATGCATCTATGTATGTATGTTCCCGAAATACAGCCAAAACAGTACACGATAGCACAAAAATTTTAGGGCCACCTTACTCACCATTCTCATGTGGTGTGCAGTATCAAGTTTCGTTCAAATCGTGCAACAACAAAAATTATTTTAAAAAATCAATTCCCGATTCAGTCAAGTACTCTTCAGGAGTATTTGATCAATGCAAACAACCTCAGCGGTATAGTTCGCTGGAGCTATCTTTTTTATTTTTTGAAATGTTTTTTTTCATCAACCGCTGTCACAACGGGAACCCAACGGGTTCACAGGTCGTCTAGTTTACCTTTAAAAATGTTGCACCAGTCATGCTCAACCTCATCTGTGATGTGTTTCCTGCAAGAGGATCGCATCAACTTGCTTCGGTTTAAATAAATTGTTGACTTGGGTGTGGCAGATGTGGTTAGCACCACCACCATTTATATTAAGCATTGCGAAAGTTAGTGTTTTCATCATTTGGTAGTAGATTTTGTTTGATGCTGAGAATACTCAGCCTTTGCCTTTGTTATAAAAAAAAATTAGTTGCTGAAACTGTGATTTTGTTAGATTAAGTTCTTCGGAGTTTTTTAGGATGTGTTTTGCAGTCTGAACAAAGGGAGCCAGATTGGGAAAGTGATTAATGATCACAACATTCCCTTGCCTATAAGTTTCATCAAGGAATGAGAGAATGAGGTGTAGAGGGATTTGGGGCTGATCTGCTGTTGGCTGTGACAGTCATGTCCATCTCCTCATCTGATTCGGTTGAATCTAACATTGCTCCACTGGGGTCTGGGTCTATATTCTCAGCTATTTTTGTTTTCGGAGCTGTTAATCCAGCATCCAGGGGATCCCCAGAACGTTGGGTTTGGGAAACATCAGCACACTGCCCACCATCTTTCTCAAAAAACATTTAAATCTTTGCTTCCACATTCCTGCGGCTTCACATTTAAACCTTCATCTATCTATAATTCCAGCAATCTGTCTGTCTGTCTGTCTGTGTGTCTGTCTGCGACCGCCATTTCTATACGACCACCAGTCCGATCGGATTGAAACTTGCCAGGAATATTGCCGGGGACCCGCGGATGTGCCTTTACAAGGTATGATATCAATCGGACGAGCGGTTCCCAAGTTACAGCCATTTTATTGCCTTTTTAGTGTTGGAAGGGTGTATATATCGCAGCTGAAGTGTCGTTCCACCTTATCATGCCATTTTTTCCCAAAGATATCTCAGAATAATGATAACAGCATATTAATAATAATAATAGCACAATAATTAGCAGTAATAAAAAGAATAACGTGATACAATACCAATGTCTGTCAACCAATAATGACCAAAAACGTCTGTCAACCAATGACAGGACACGGTGCTATGACGTCACGAATGACGTCACAATTAATTTTTCTTATTTTTTTTTTTTTGCACGATCGACGTCACAATTCTTCTTCTTCTTTGTTTGGTATGATGTCGCAATCGACGCTGGGGACCTGAGTATGTGCCTTTTCAAGGTTTGATATCGTTCTTCATCTGTTTCAGCTGTTTCCCAAGTGTTTCCCAAGGTTTGAAAGCTGTTTTTTCCCAAGGTTTGAATTAATTGTTCAAATTATTAATTAATCCCAAGGTTTGAATTTTCCCAAGGGAAACAGCTGTTTCCCAAGGGTTTGAAAGCTGTTTTTTCCCAAGGTTTGAATTGATTGTTGTGCTTGGTAGACATTTGTGAATACATTTACAGAGAGAGGGGTGAGAGAGGGGGGCAAGAGAGGAGGTGGGAGAGAGGGGGACGGGAGAGAGGGGTGAGAGAGAGGGGCGTCACAATTCAAGAGAGGGGAGAGAGGAGGTGGCGAGAGAGGGGATGTGAGAGAGAGGGGCGAGAGAGGGGGACGGGAGAAGGGAGGGGGAGAGAGAGAGGGGACGGGAGAGGGGAGGGGTGAGACTGGGGGTGAGAGAGGGGGGAGAGGAGGGGCGAGACTAGGGGAGAGAGAGGGGGCGTCACAATTCTTCTTCTTATTCGTTTGATATGACGTCACAATTGACGCTGGGGACCTGAGTATGTTTCCCAGGTGTTTCCCAAGTTATGACCATTTATGATATGGTTGGTCCAATCTAATTGAAACAATGCCCCAATCCAGTCGTCGTTTACGAGAGCGAAGGAACGAAGCTGCACATACTGGCACGCACCTACGGGCCCGCACTAGTTTATTAAATGGTGTAAACATCTTGGGCCATAGTTTGCTCATTTTCATGTGTTTGGGTCGATGGTGGATCATTCTCGGACACATTAACAGTTTTAATTGCGTCATCGACCTCATCCGTGCGAGTCATGGATGCTCACTCTTGAACAGTTTCAGACTCATTGCACTTTTCCAGGGGATCAGTTTCATTAGTTTGTTCAACATTCTGCGAAGGGATTCCAGCAGAAAACTGGATAGTGTTTGGAGTGAAAGTCTCCATATCGAGCACAACCTTTTAACAGATCCTGATGAGTCATCGGGAGCTCTTCGTTTACTCGTCGCCGATTTCAGTTCTGAATCCATGACCACAGTTTGATGAGAAAGAGTGATGTCGTTATTAGTTGAACTGCTAGTTTCCTCCACATTAGGAAGGTTACTTGGTGGAGTTATGTAACCTCTTTCTCATTGAGCACGTTAATTAGTAGAGGACCGTTATTAATTAATTAGTAATCTCCTCCTTACACCCTGCATTAGTGTAACCTGTTTTGCCCAGTGTGACCACTCCTCATTTTCATAAATGCCAAGGTGAGCCAATGAAAAAAGCCAAGAATTCACAAGGTTTCTGAAAAGCGATGATAATAGAAAACCTATACACCAAGAAAACCTATAGAAAACCAAGACGCCAAGGTGAACAAAGAATAGCCAAGATCCTGTGAAAACAGCCAAGGAGTGGTCACACTGATTTTGCCACATCTGGTGCACGAGGCTTTGGGACAAAAACGTTTTAAATGTCCGAATGCTCCGCACTGGAAACGCGTTAAGGTAGCGGACGGTGCGTAGATTTGATAAAATTTGTGTCCTCGAAATTAATTTTAAACGAGATGTTGAGTCCCGTATCTTCCCCATGGTGTGGTAGGACCATATGAATCTGCCTTCGGAAACTCATTACATGTTTTACACGTTCGTTCTAGCAACCGAGAGGGAATCATGGACATTCTGGAAAACATTTTCCCATAACGGGATAATACGGACATGATGTTATCATGAGATATGAAAGGCGGAGCATTAGATATTACTACTCTCATCACGGGGGTTATCAACGGCGACGCCAAGATAAAATGACTGCTTTCCGTGGTTATTCCTGTACTCACGGCCTCATGGACGAGTGAAACGTCAGAAACAAAAACAACCACTTTCTGATTCATACACAATGCGGCACAAATATTTTCATCACCGATTATGTTCCCTACCGCAAAGATAATATCCTCAATGGGAACTCCTTCAGGAGGAACACACACAAACGCATGCTTCCTGGTTAATCCCTCACACACCTCACTACAAGAGGGTGCATTCGCCATGATGGCGATATTATCACTCCCTTCTTCTCCGGTTCGGAAAAGAAGTAAAGGTGCCAAACTGAAATAAGTCAAAAACTAAAATAAACTAGAGGGGGAGCACTCGGTAGAGTGTAAAACCTCCGCCGCCAATCGTGCTGGGTCACTTAAGTGAACCTGATATCCTATTCATTGTAGGTCAAAACGGATCAGACTCTACGGAACCATGATTGAATAAACGAAACGAGATCGACGCGCATGTAGAAATGCCAAAAAAAAAAATCGAAATTTTTTTGAAAAAAAAGTTGCAAAATTTCTGTTTTTTTTTTCTCTAACTTTTTTTGGGTTGGAAATCACTTAAAACATGTAGAAATGCAAAAAAAAAATTTCAAATATTTTTCAAATAAAATCGATTTTTTTTTGAAAAAAAGTTGCAAAATTTTGTTTTTATTTTTTCTCTAACAAATTTATTTATTTTTGGTTGGAAATCACTTAAAACATGTAGAAATGCAAAAACAAAAATTCAAATATTTTTTCAAAATGGCTGCCATAGTGGACATATTGGACTTTGGACCAAGTCCAAAATCTAATGGCATGATCCTTGGACCATACCTAATCCCCCCACCAAGTTTCGTCGAAATCCGTCAAGGAGTTTTTCCGTAATACTGTTCACAAACAAACAGACAGGGGTGAAAACAGCAACCTCCGTCTATCTTCGATGGCGGAGGTTAACTAGAGGGGGAGCACTCGGTAGAGTGCAAAACCTCCGCGCCAATACTGCTGGGTCACTTAAGTGAACCTGATATCCTATTCATTCAATTTGATGTCAACAGTGCTCAGAGTTATAGTTTGCAACTTTCCCTTTTACTTTTAACTTTTACATACTCAATTCATTCGTCATAACTAGATTCCTTGAGACAGAAGTTGATTTTACGTGGGTATAACCACCTGAAGTTCCAAAATCAGCCGCAATTATAATTTTGGCATGTTTTTTTGTTGGAAATCACTAAGAACATGTAAAAATGCAAAAAAAAAAAAAAATCGAAATTTTGTTGAAAAAAAAGTTGCAAATTTTTTTTTTCTCTAACACTTTTTTTTGGGGGGGGGCGGGGGGTTGGAAATCACTTAAAACATGTAGAAATGCAAAGAAAAAAATTCAAATATTTTTTCAAAATGGCTGCCATAGCGGCCATATTAGATTTTGAACCAAGTCCAAAATCTAATGGCATGATCCTTGGACCATACGTAATGCCCCGCCAAGTTTCGTCAAAATCCGTCGAGGAGTTTTTCCGTAATACTGTTCACAAACAAACAGAAAGGGGTGAAAACAGTAACCTCCGATCTTCGATGGCGGAGGTTAATTACAAAAACGCATTATAAGCAAACAGGCTTACAATGCGTCGTCAAAGCGGGTAGGCCGCACCCACAGTGGGCCCGCTCTCAATCTTTCTCTCTCTCGAAGGCAAAGGTGCAGAGAAGTGAAAGGAAAAAGTCAAAAACACATAGGGATAGAAAAAGACGGAGGGAGGAGGGTGGTAGGAGGGGACAAAAACACACCGACAACTCACCACAGCACAGAGCAGCTGCACACATGAACTACCACTGAGAGAGAGAGAGAGAGAGAGAGAGAGAGAGAGAGAGAGAGAGCGAGAGAGAGCGAGAGAGAGCGAGAGAGAGAGAGCGAGAGAGAGCGAGAGAGAGCGAGAGAGAGAGAGAGAGAGAGAGAGAGAGAGAGAGAGAGACACAGAGAGAGACACAGAGAGAGACACAGAGAGAGACACAGAGAGAGACACAGAGAGAGACACAGAGAGAGACACAGAGAGAGACACAGAGAGAGAGACAGAGACAGAGACAGAGACAGAGACAGAGACAGAGACAGAGACAGATTAGGGATACACCCACATTCCATGTGAGAGGCCTCTTCACATTGGTAGATTGCGTTGTTCTTCCTCTCCCTTCATCTTCAAGGTCAGCTGAAGCTTCTTGGATTGATAAGTTGAATTGATAAGTTTGAGTTTTTATAAAAGAAAGATGATAATGGATCAATCCTACAATTATTCACAAAAGTGTGTGCTTTGTTGGAGAAATGTCCATGAGCGAACTCTTCCGTCTGATGTAATAACAAGAGTAAAACTTTCTTCATAGTGATTTATGGATCATTTTGGAACTTGTCCATACATAACTTGAAAGACAAAGACATTTCGAGGGCATCAGTGTACTTTTACATGAATCACAAGGACTTTGGACAAATTTGGACAAGTTGAAATCAAATGTATGATGATGAACTATCACAGCAAGAATCACAATTTGTGTGCTCATATGGGAATGACTCATAAATTACCTCCTTATCATCTGAGGAAAACGATTTACTTCAATGGTAGACCGACTGCCATCCTGCAAAGTACTGGAATTGAGTGCAAAGTTCATCCCAGGGTCCTTGTCCAGATTTTTTATTGTTCATGTGTGCATTGAAGGTGACAGATATACTCTAAAATTTCCAAAGACATTTGATGTCAAGAAAAAATATATATTGACATCAAATCTTTCCATTTTTTGAATGACCTCAATTCAGATGTTCAATTTGGTTTCATATTACATCATTCCACCTGGGACGTGCTGCTTCTACTTTCCCAACAATGGATGGAGGCCCTCAATAACATATCTTGGGCTTTCAATACAACCTGGCATTCTGCCTTGCTCTCCAATCTCTCTGCCGATGGCATCCAAGGGAAGCTCAAACATGGGTGACTGACTTCCTCTACTCTTGTAGCCAATGTGTGGCTCTCAATTGAATCCTTTCATCTCCTCTCCCTGTAAAGACTGGAGTGCCCCAAGGCAGTGTTCTGGGCCCAGTCCTATTCCTGATCTTCATAAATGATCTCTCTGACTCTCTGGAAAATCCTTATTATCTATTTGCTGATGACTCCACTCTCTGCAGTGACATCCTTCATCCTTCCAAAAGGGAGGCAGCAGCTTCTTCCCTCTCTTTAAACCTTGACTTCACAAACTGGTCAAACACTTGGAATATGTCTTTCAATCCGGACACATCTCACACTCTCACTCTCATTCTCCAAAAGGACCATCTGGTGAACCCTTCCATCTACATTTTAAACAATCTTCACTTTCATTTCAGTCACTCAAACTCTTGGGCCACACTATGTCAACATCTTTCATTGAAAAACTAAACTTCTAAGTTGGCCTCCAAAGCCAGTCGCTGACTGGGCATCCTCCACCATGCAAAGTCCTTCACTGGTGCACCTAAACTCCTATCCACCTACAATGCCTTCATCTGCAGCTTGATGGAGTCCTGCTTTCCCTTCTAGGCTGGCACCCCTGCCTCACGCCTTACTTAGCTTGACACACACTTCTTTGCATTAGATCATTATAATTGGGATAGAAACCAAAGCCTTCAAGATTATTGGTATCTCCCATGATGAAGCTGAGTCCATGGGTCCATCACGATGCCATAACAGACAGGTTGGTGGTCTCTATGTGTTCTATTGCCTTCTTTCTGATCTTGCACCCTCTTCTCTTTCTTTGTTTTGTCCTTTCACCCCCAACCCCAGGTTACTGAAAGACACACATGGTCTACCATCAACCCCCTTCTGGTGAAACTACCTAAATCTAGGATCACTGCTCACTAAACTCATTCATTCCTTTCCACCTTCTCTTCAATATCATTCTTCCCTCCAGGTCTTCAAGAAAGCTGTTCACCACCATCTCAGATTATCCACAAGCCAAAACCATGATCTTTTCTACCCTCATTAACCCTCAGGAAGGAAAATGACCACAATCCCTCCTCCTTCCAAATTTCCAGTTTTCCATCCGACAGTTTCTTTCTGTATCCATCTGGTCCAACCCATGCATCCACTTCTGACCCTCATTCCTCCTCACACCCATTGCTTGTCCAAGTCTGCCTCTATCTTGGCCTTCAAACAGCTGTTGCTGTTTCCTCCCTCTCTCAACTGTTCCTTTTGTCCTGTTGTTTCCTGATCCGTTTCATGTATTAATATTGTTGCGGATTCGCGCCCGCCGGCGTGCTGACGGCCACGTAACTCGAATCGCGGCACGTCGCCCACCGGACGGACAATCCAGTCGTGACCCTCTCGGACTAACGCCGGGAACCAGTCACGGGTGGACCTTTCGGTCTCACCGCGATCGAGCCAATCAGCCCCCGCGTGGGATAGGGTTGCTCGCCAAATTCGACCTACCTAAGTACCCACGCGGAGGGTAGACCGGGCGATCGCACCTCGCCGCAGGTCGACTTCGGACACGGGCCACTTAAGCGACCCGTTCCGTACTATCAGAATAACCGAGCGGTGTTATCGTCGACCTCGATGGTTCGATTAATTATCGGGCGTATTCAGCCCACTACCAACCCTTTACGTGAAGCAAGATGAGGATTCAATGGGAGAAATGACGAAGCGAAGCGGGAAACAGTTCAACACAAAGCACATTTATTCGCGGCACACGGGAAGCACACATATACAATTCCACCAAAAGCACACAGAAAAGAAAAACACAATTCAATTTACACAAAAAGCAAATATAAAAGCGAAGACACAATGCAGAGCTAATACCGACTACCGAGCACACGGCAACACTGATACAATTCTACTTCACAGACGGCGCCGACAACACATACCCAAAACCAAGGAAAGAAATACCCTCAAGGATGAGGCGGGCCTGAGGCCGAGACCGGGTCGTGCCTACCCGTCTGGTGATGAGACGCGGAGCGGCGATGGCGCCTCAACTCCGCGGGCCTCGCGGACAGTGTCTGGTAGGGGGTGGGAAAGGGGCCCCCTTTGTCGCACTATCTCAGCGCGGGGGGAAACAGGAGGGGGTTGCTGATGCTCGGGGTATAGAGGATCTTTATTATCCCGCGACGAGCGTCTCCACCTCGGCCAGGTCGCGCTGTCGGCCTCCCTCGGGTGCAGCTCCCTGCACGACGCGAGCACCCCCTCGTCTGGTGTCGCCGCCTTTCCACAGCTCCGTCCCCTCCGTTCCGACTCCAACGCACACGACGAGCAGCTCCACCGCCCGCGAAGTCTTGACTCTCTGTTTCCGACTCTCCTACTCTCCTACTCTCCGCCTCTGGACTCTCCTACTCTCCTCCTCTCGACTCTCCGACTCTGGACTCTCCTACTCACTTCTGCCACTCTGGACTGACGAACACGGTCCTTTTATCCGCCCCGTAACTTCGCCCTCTCATCTTTGACCCCCTCCCTTCGACCTTTCACTTCACTCCCCATTGGCCCGAGAAAAAGTTGGCGTGAAGGCTTTTTGATCCATAAATTTGCATATATCGATCGCCCTGGAGGCGGGGCCAAATCGCCCCTCGCTCACCGATTGGACGGCAAAAAGTGGGCGTGTGTCGTTTTGATCCGTTTTTGAAGCACAAAATCCATGATTTTGTACACGCTGTTCGACGCGCGCCCTGCACGAGTCCAACACCGGTACCCACAGCGGGGCAAGAACGGTGGTGATGCTACGGTTGCGAGGTGTGACGGGAAGGTCGTGGCGGTTGTGGTGAAGCGGCGTTGTGGTTGGTGGTTGATGTTGTGATTGTGGTGGTAATCATGGCGGTTGGTCCAAATTAAAGATAGTAAAAGAAAAACGGCTATCCTGAAGAGTCGCAGCACGCATAAATAACATTTATTCCCACTAGACAACGGGTTTGGGCCTAACTACACATGTACTTACCGAGATACCTCACCTAAGGGACCTGAATGGTGGTTTGCGAATTTGGTAACCACAACACTACCCCCTCCCCTTTTTACAGACTCGTCCCGAGTCGTCAAATTTTCGTGTGCCATCATGTGTAGTTTTCCCCTAGTACATTTTACCTACGGATCCCTGAGTGCGACATTCATGGTATTCGTGTCCCCAAAATAAATAACCTGAGGGCTGCGTAACTATCTAAACAAACTCACTCACACGGACGACTTAAATAAAATTACCGGCGCTAAGACAAACATGCCGGGGGCGCACTCATATTTACAGTACATCTTAACCTTAACTTACAAATTTTACACGAAACCATGGCCCAGGATCATTGAACTCTGCAAAAAGAAAGCAGTTAGCAGGGAGCCAGGCTGCCCGCATGCAGTCTCTGGCTCAAAACAATGCAGGTGACAGGGAACGTGGCTGGCTGCTCACACGCAGTCCAAGGCCTTCCCTTTTGAACTGAACGCAGTGAACCACAACGGTGCATGGGCTGCACAAACGTAGTCTCCGTGCCAGCTCAAGTGGCACACGCAATGAGCACAACGAATGGATGGATGAACACAAACACGGTGCACGGGCCGCCACTGCAGGCCCGTGTTGTAGCTGCCAACAGGGCAGTTCTCGCAGCTTGCAAACTGTTGCTTTGATCCTGACGCACATGGAAATGAACAGGGGGGGGGAGGGGGCAAAGCAAAAATTGAACAGGGCTGGTGAACGTGGGCAGTGGGCATGGCAAAGGCAGAGGCAGCAGGCAAACACAGCCCGCAGAAGAAGGCCGCTGCAGGCAAACACAGCCGGCAGATGAACTGGCCGGCACAGGCCTTGAAGAAAAACAGCCAGCAGATGAACTGGCCGGCACAGGCCTTGCAGCACACAGCCAGCAGATGAAGCTGGCCAGCTTTTGCCGTCAGTGGAAGTTGGTGGAGGGAGTGCTGTGGTGCTGGCCACTTGGAAGGCGGGCTCGGACCTACCTACCTGTCTCCCTCCCAACCTATCGCCTTTGCCTGTCACTGTACATACCCACTCCCTTAATTTGTCAAACCCCAATTTAGCCCCAACTCATTTTTTTGTTGTTTTTATTTTTACTTCCCTACTATAAATCGTCCCCTAACCCCCTTTATCGTCCTTGTTCGGCTAACCTATCCTGTCACCTAGCCTACTCCCAACCCCTACGTTCCCTTCCCGGAGGGGAATAAGGGAGAGCTAGCGTCCTGTGTCGAGGCCCAACGAAGCCTCAGAATGGCCTCCCCAGAGTTCGGCGATCTAACCCAAAGTGGGTCCAGCGGCCCACAACGAGAGCGAGGGGATGGATGGTGCGGAGGGGTACATCTCCTAATCTACCCTAACCATTTAACTGTTAAACTACCCCGGGGCTTTCAACAAGCGCCTCTCGCTTAAACTATTGGTTCTAACAACCCAGATTCCCGTCGCCTGTGTTGGTGTCCTTACAATTTTGGGCCTCGCCCCCCAATTTTCGCTCCGTGCCCTCACACGGTCTCCTGGCTGGGACACGTGGCTCCCTTTGGCAGGCACGACCCTCTGCCGATTCTCCCGCTATGGCACCCCCGGGCACTACACTGCCTCCGAGCCTACCAGCTCCCTAACACCGGGGAGTGCCCCCCATGGCACCTCCCCTGAAACGCACACGTGGCAGGCCGGCCTCCCGGGCCCCTTTCCGAGGGTCACCCGTGCCCACAACACTGCCCACGCGGCTAATGGCGCCCCGGGCCCCCGCACCAAGCAGGCGCACCCGTGCCCACTACTCTATCCCGGCCCCCCATGGGCCCATGGCCTACCGCGGCCGACTAGCCTGGTGCCCGGGGTACCCACTCAGCGATACTCACCTTTCGCAGCCACGCTCCCAAGCCCGTCAACAGGGCTCCTGCACCCCTCCAAATGGGTCTCGAGCCTACTTTCCCACCAACAACAAAACGACCTCCATTTTTCAATTTGACTAACCCCCTAACTCACTTTATACTGACCCCGGGGTCCCTTGGGTGGGAGTCACTCCTCCCCCCAATCACTCATCGCACCATGCATTCCCCATTCACTCCACACACACAGACCCGCTGGCCTCACTCACTCACCAAGCACATGCCTCACAATTCACCAACTCTTCAACACACACACCACTGAACTCTGCCATCCTTCTAACTACATCCCCTAACTAACTCGTGCTCCCACGTCGTCCCTTAAACTAGTAGCACGTTCCTTTTAACCTACGTAGCTAAGCTACGTCCCCTCTACACATCCAAAGTCTGTCACTGTCTCCTAACTCAAAAATTCATTTTATTTCCCAACCTAAATCTCGCTATCATCCCTCTAACTAATCCATTCCACGGACTCCATGAGGACTTACCCCTGCCCCATGAAGTCGGTCTAACCAAGCTAACCCTTCCCCCTAACTAGTTTCCATCCTGTGCCCCGGTAAGGGGGTCTTCCACCCCTTGCCCAGGAATCCTGTGCACCCGAAAGTGAGGCTTGTTTTTTTTTTTTTTTTTTTCATGCGCAGCACCTGCGCGGCAACTCAGAGCTCGCGCACTTTACACCTGCCCGTGACGTCATGCAGCTGCACGTGTTCCTCGTCCCTCCTTGGACGGTACCATCCGGCAGAGATACCCCTCCTGCCGGATTCCAACCCCACGTGCAGCCATGGCGTCACCGTGCGCATAAAAAAAAAACACAAGCCCCACGTCTCGAGGGGTTCCCCACGCGAACACATGTGCTTTGCCCGTTGGAGCTCAACACACACGATCGCGTGGAGAACCCGTCCGGTCCAAATCCGTTTACCTGCCTAAACTTTGTCCGTCCGCGGGATCGGCAAATCCACCGCTGGCGTTTCCGGACCGGGACTTCACTCTCGCAAGCGAGCACGTGGCGGTCTCGTGCGTTGCACAGCACGAACCGCGTGCTCACTGCTGGGTGAACCCGGCACGGTCCCCGAAATAGCTACAGCCGCTACTCGGCTTTCTTTTCTCCCATGTCGCCGTCTCCGTCTCCATTCGACCCACGCACACCTGCGTGTTACGACGCACACAGTCCACTCCATCACATTCACACCGGGAGACGCGGCTGCGTGCTCCCGCATGCCAACCGACATCTCCCTCTCATACACGGTCTCCCTTGCACAAACCATACCACTCACACGTGCCTCACTACTCACACAAACCATACTACTCACACACGCGGGGGCACTCAACTGCTGTGCCTCATCCACACACGGCGTGCTGGGAAGCACGCACTCCGGCACCATCGCCACCACACCACTCACACACGGGGTCGCTTCCACACACGGGGACGCACTCACACCTTGCACCACACACACAGGGACAACTACACTGGGGATTCGTGTCCCCACAAGGGTCTCCGGGGCCTGTATACCCCCCAAGCTCTCCGTGCACCCGTCCACAGCACTCCTCCCCTCGACCTCGCAAAGCACGACCGAACTCACCTGGTCGTGACTCGCCTCAAGGGGGCATACTCCCTCCCCTTGTTCCTGGAGGAGGCCATCCAGCTGCTCGCACTGGGTCTCTACCCAGTCCGCCAGCTCACCCCCTTTATCCTCCACTACCTCCGTGTGTGTGTGCGTCACTTACCCCGTCCAATTCACCCTCTATCTCCCGTGTCTCAACTATTATTATTTCCTTTGTCGTTACCTCGTGTCTCGTCTCACACGTTTTGGTCTCCCCATTTAATTTTTCCCTTTTGGTCACCGTCGATTCCTCTGTCACGACCCTCGCCGAACACGCCCCCCGAATTATTTTTTTACCCGCCTCCACCGCGGGCCTGTCAGCCGTTGCACCCCCTTCCAGCTCATTTGCTTCCACACGTGGAGTCGCCATTCTCAGCTCCCTGCTCACGGCCTTCATGCCCGCCTGCAGGCTTCGGCCCATGTTCTGCGTCTCACCCCGCAGCTTTTTCGTTTCTTCCTTCATTTGCTTGTTCATGCCTTTCATTTTGTTTATAAATTCAGTTGTGTTTGCATCCATCTTTTCGTTCATGCGTCTCACCTCGTTTTTCATACTCGCATCCATTTTTTCGATCATTTGTTTGTTCATGCCTTTCATTTCGTTTTTCATTTCATTTGTCATTGCCGCCAGCATGGCGCATAGCTGGGCCATGTCGGGTGCGCTTGAGTGAGCCGTTTCGGCAGGGATCGGGGAAGGGTTTTGGTGGAGGGGGGAAGGGGAGGTGTCATACACCGCGGCCGCTGCCGCTCCTATTTCGGGCTCTGGGTTCAGTTGGGCGAGTTCGTGTTCCTGCACAATCAACATTTCCTGCTCGGGGATTCCATCCTGGACCATGGACTCTACATTACTACACATATACATTTCTAATACCCCCGGCTCCCGCTCGCCTTGAGACGCCATCTTGCTTCTCGTGAAGGGTTAATTTAGCTCGCTCGTAATTTGGAGGGAATCGGGGGTGGCTTCTCTCACCCCTGGACCGATTCCCATGAATTTCGCTGGAGACAGGAGAGCCCGTTGTCCCGTTCTCCAATACCAGTGCCGCAAGGAGGGCGATGAATTTGTATCGCACGACCTGACACCAGTGTTGCTGATTCGCGCCCGCCGGCGTGCTGACGGCCACGTAACTCGAATCGCGGCACGTCGCCCACCGGACGGACAATCCAGTCGTGACCCTCTCGGACTAACGCCGGGAACCAGTCACGGGTGGACCTTTCGGTCTCACCGCGATCGAGCCAATCAGCCCCCGCGTGGGATAGGGTTGCTCGCCAAATTCGACCTACCTAAGTACCCACGCGGAGGGTAGACCGGGCGATCGCACCTCGCCGCAGGTCGACTTCGGACACGGGCCACTTAAGCGACCCGTTCCGTACTATCAGAATAACCGAGCGGTGTTATCGTCGACCTCGACGGTTCGATTAATTATCGGGCGTATTCTGCCCACTACCAACCCTTTACGTGAAGCAAGATGAGGATTCAATGGGAGAAATGACGAAGCGAAGCGGGAAACAGTTCAACACAAAGCACATTTATTCGCGGCACACGGGAAGCACACATCTACAATTCCACCAAAAGCACACAGAAAAGAAAAACACAATTCAATTTACACAAAAAGCAAATATAAAAGCGAAGACACAATGCAGAGTTAATACCGACTACCGAGCACACGGCAACACTTATACAATTCTACTTCACAGACGGCGCCGACAACACATACCCAAAACCAAGGAAAGAAATACCCTCAAGGATGAGGCGGGCCTGAGGCCGAGACCGGGTCGCGCCTACCCGTCTGGTGATGAGACGCGGAGCGGCGATGGCGCCTCAACTCCGCGGGCCTTGCGGACAGTGTCTGGTAGGGGGTGGGAAAGCGGCCCCCTTTGTCGCACTATCTCAGCGCGGGGGGAAACAGGAGGGGGTTGCTGATGCTCGGGGTATAGAGGATCTTTATTATCCCGCGACGAGCGTCTCCACCTCGGCCAGGTCGCGCTGTCGGCCTCCCTCGGGTGCAGCTCCCTGCACGACGCGAGCACCCCCTCGTCTGGTGTCGCCGCCTTTCCACAGCTCCGTCCCCTCCGTTCCGACTCCAACGCACACGACGAGCAGCTCCACCGCCCGCGAAGTCTTGACTCTCTGTTTCCGACTCTCCTACTCTCCTACTCTCCGCCTCTGGACTCTCCTACTCTCCTCCTCTCCTCCTCTCGACTCTCCGACTCTGGACTCTCCTACTCACTTCTGCCACTCTGGACTGACGAACACGGTCCTTTTATCCGCCCGTAACTTCGCCCTCTCATCTTTGACCCCCTCCCTTCGACCTTTCACCTCACTCCCCATTGGCCCGAGAAAAAGTTGGCGTGAAGGCTTTTTGATCCATAAATTTGCATATATCGATCGCCCTGGAGGCGGGGCCAAATCGCCCCTCGCTCACCGATTGGACGGCAAAAAGTGGGCGTGTGTCGTTTTTGATCCGTTTTTGAAGCACAAAATCCGTGATTTTGTACACGCTGTTCGACGCGCGCCCTGCACGAGTCCAACACCGGTACCCACAGCGGGGCAAGAACGGTGGTGATGCTACGGTTGCGAGGTGTGACGGGAAGGTCGTGGCGGTTGTGGTGAAGCGGCGTTGTGGTTGGTGGTTGATGTTGTGATTGTGGTGGTAATCATGGCGGTTGGTCCAAATTAAAGATAGTAAAAGAAAAACGGCTATCCTGAAGAGTCGCAGCACGCATAAATAACATTTATTCCCACTAGACAACGGGTTTGGGCCTAACTACACATGTACTTACCGAGATACCTCACCTAAGGGACCTGAATGGTGGTTTGCGAATTTGGTAACCACAACAATATCTTCCAAGGCTAACAGCTCTGCCACAAGCCTCGACTACATATACAAAACAAAATGAACATGAGATGGGATGGATCAGGGCATAAGAGAGAGCCTGTTGCTGTGAAATAATTTCCAGGCTGGGTCAATGTCATGAGTGGTAGATATAGGTGATCAGTCCTGAAGTGAGATGGCTGCTTGCAGTCAGTTCCTGCCAGTCTGTTTTGTGAACTGCCAGACTCACCAGACTGTGAACTGCCAACACAAACGAATGAGCATTGACGTTGTCTGGAAGTGAGTAGATTGAGGCAACAAAAATGAAAGATGTCACTTATTATTATATTTATCATTAGTATGCATCATTATCATTATGTACCATTATTATTATGTACCATTATCACTATCGTTATGGAAAATTATCACCATCATTGTTTTTATCAATACAATTATCATTTCAAAAGTATGTAATGAATAGACAAACATAGATTCGGTGTAGACAAACACATACAAAAACGGACCGAACTGCAATACCCTCTCTTCTGGCGATGATATAATAATGAAAAGGGGTTTCAGGATGTCTGTAACCCCCACCACACAGACTTTCAGTGTTAATGTTATGATGTAAAATTCGGGGCTGATCCAGAAAAGTTTCAAGGCCGACTCCCACTTTTGCCTTTTACTACTGGCCAAACTCCCCACAAGCTGAGTGGCTGTGTTTATCTCGTCTAACAGTCCTGTGTTGTGTGGTGAGTATTCGTTTCTATATCCATGTGCATGAGATTTGTGTGGCAGCTGCGCTACGAGCCTTACTTAGATCCTGCCTTACTTACAAGCCTTTAGAATATGGTATAAAAATCGATACCATATTCTAAAATCCAAATTAACTAGATGGTATTCTTATATTACATATCCCATGCAGTCTTAAGAAGAACTTCTTGGTGTGAGCCAACTCAATTGTCACTGAACCAACTCAAATCCACCTCGTTTTGTCACAACTCGTCCACAACTTTTTGAGATATCATGATATATATATATATATATATATATATATATATATATATATATATATATATATATATATATATATATATATATATATATATATAGTTTTTAACCCTATCCCTCAATTTGAGAAATTGGGCCTATGTTGACATTTTTACGTCAAAAATAATTGGCTGTTGAATTCAGTGACCTGATAGGCAAATCCTGTTCAAATTTCAAGTCAACCGGATGAAAATTGAGGATTTTAGAATATCGTCCTATGT
The DNA here is from genome assembly GCF_056783735.1 of Eptatretus burgeri. Taxonomy (NCBI): domain Eukaryota; kingdom Metazoa; phylum Chordata; class Myxini; order Myxiniformes; family Myxinidae; genus Eptatretus; species Eptatretus burgeri. The sequence continues at coordinate 51,469,102 of NC_140969.1, forward strand.
TGACCTCGAAAGAGTGTGCGTTATATCACAGTCTTATAACATGTGGTAAAATTTAAATTTCCTCCGCTGAATGGTTTTTGATGTACGCTCTTGACAAAATGCAGACACATTCGACCTATGTACAATGTACGCTCATGTACGACATACGCGATCGATCGCTCAACTCCGTTTCTTCACTTTGCGAGTGCAGGGTAATAAGAATACAACTATGTAAAATATGATTATTGGAATGATTTCAATGAAATTACATGCACACGCACACACACACACACACACACACACACACACACACACACACACACACACACACACACACACACACACACACACACACACACACACACACACACACACACACACAGATGTAGGTGAATGAATTGATCCAAAACTTTCCCCCAGCTTCACATTCAGTTAATCTGACAGACAATCTTTATGGAGACCTTTATGAATAGCTTCCCACTATCATGGTTCTTTGAAAGTTACACCAATGTGAAAGGCCATCTTTATGGAGACCCTCACGAGTTTACCTGAGGAATAACCAAGTTTCATAGACCACACCATCATGGACTTTGTGCACTTACATTGAGCCTTGTTCTGAACCAGATTGTGACGTGAATGACATTCAAATATTGAGACAAATCGGTTGTCCAATCCGCTCGCACTCCTTTGGCGATGTTAATGATCCCACAGTGTCTTCAGAAGCTCGGAGGAGAAATTGCAAATCCTCGCTTCCTTGTTCTTCAGCGTCGCTCTCTCAGTTCTGTCAATATATAGCGACCCACGCCAAGACTCATCTGGGACTGGAACTCCCAACACGGTTTGCAGAGATCAAAAGTATGATCGATCAAAACCAAACATTAGTAATATGTACATAAGAATCCATTCAAAATGACTCCAGCATGCCACTCACAAGACTAGGCTAAACAGATGTTGAAAGGACAGTAATTCCAAAAATCGTTTCATGGAATCAATTTGAAGCTTTTAATCTGAAAACAAGTTGGTTTCATTATAATCCAAGGATTTTCGCTTGTTAGTTGTCTGCTGGTTTGTTCCTTTTATGTTTCATACCCACTTTGCCCTTCCTTCTTTTGCTGTGTTTCATTCAGCTTGTGAGTTGCTTGTTCATCCACATGTGTCCTTCTCCCCATCCCTTCATCTCACTCTCACTTGTACTCTACTGTAGGTGTTTCCCCTTTTCCATTTTGTTCCATTCCACTTTGCTCATGCTCTTCCACAAGTCTCGACCATGTATCTAAAAAAGATTCGGATTCATTATTTTAACACTATTCACTCTGAACAAACTTTCCTTTTATCATTTTACTTTGTACTAAAAGTTTATTTTTCCAAGTTTTACGAACATCATCATGCACTTCTGTGATAATGTAACGCTCATTTATATTTTCATCACCTGTAGGTGTGTAATGAGTAATTAAAACATTCCATCTTTTTCATGAGATTTTCTGCCTCCTTTCACTTGTGTCTTTAAAGAGTTAAAATCTGAATATTGATGCATTTTCGATGATAAATTTCAGAACTTTTGAACAACTTTTCATCCCCTGTGTCCCCAAGCCCCACCTGACCCTTGCTGTCATTCTTCCCCATGTCCTTTATTGCTACAACTCTCCCTCTCTTTTGTCCTTCTACCCTGCTGTTAGTGTGTTCCTCTCCCCACCCCAACTTTCCATTCTTCTTTTTATTCCATTACTAGCAGGGATACCCGTGCTCTGCACAGGAATCCCATGGATGACGGCGGGTCTGAAGGAGTATATGTCACAGTTAATTGTAAAATTGTAAAGGCTGCCACCACTATTATTTTTTTTCATCACCACTATATATATATATATATATATATATATATATATATATATATATATATATATATATATATATATATATATATATATATATATATATATATATTTGAAAGTGTGTGTTTGTCTGTGACCTATGCACGTGAAAAGTACTGGACTGATCCTCACCAAACTTCACATGCTGACAGAACATGTACCCGGGAGTGTCCCGATGTAAAAGAATTGTACGTCTGACTTTCAGTTTCCGAATTATGACGTCATCACCTGATTTCTTAACGTTAATTTTTCAAGTTCAGCCGATTGACATGGGGCCAACGCCATTTGCAATAGAATGAAAAAATAATGCCACAGTCAATTGAAGACAATGACTTCCAACTTCCCGGTTTCCGAATTATGACGTCATCACCTGATTGCGTAACGTTAATTTTTAAATTCAGCCGATTGACATGGGACCAACGGAATTTGCTAGAGAATGAGAATTAATTAAGTCGCAAATGATGACATGAAACCAGATGCGGCAATAAATATTAACATTTTTGAACTCGAGTCTTCTGCATATAAAACATGGCGGGGAAAATATAATATTATAGTGGTGATGAAAAAAAAATAATAATGGTGGCAGCCTCTACAATTTTACAATTAACTGTGACATATACTCCTTCAGACCCGCCATCATCCACGGGCTTCCTGTGCGGAGCACGGGTATCCATGTGAGTAATATTATATTTTCCCCGCCATGTTTTATATGCAGAAGACTCGAGTTCAAAAATGTTAAGATTTATTGCCGCATCAGATAAAAAACCATAATGCCTCAACAATGTGAGGCTGGTTTCATGTCATCATTTGCGACTTAATTAATTCTCATTCTCTAGCAAATTCCGTTGGTCCCATGTCAATCGGCTGAATTTAAAAATTAACGTTACGCAATCAGGTGATGACGTCATAATTCGGAAACCGGGAAGTTGGAAGTCATTGTCTTCAATTAACTGTAGCATTATTTTTTTCATTCTGTTGCAAATGGCGTTGGCCCCATGTCAATCGGCTGAACTTGAAAAATTAACGTTACGAAATCAGGTGATGACGTCATAATTCGGAAACCGCAAGTCGGAAGTACAATTCTTTTACATCGGGACACTCCCGGGTACATGTTCTGTCAGCATGTGAAGTTTGGTGAGGAACAGTCCAGTACTTTTTGTGTGCATAGGTCACAGACAAACACACACACAGACACACAGACATACACTTTCATATATATATATATATATATATATATATATATATATATATATTTATATATATATATTTATATATATATATATATATATATATATATATATATATATATATATATATATATATATATATATATATATATATATATATATATATATATATATATATATATATATATATATAATATATATATATATATATATATATATATATATATTATATATATATATATATATATATATATATATATATATATATATATATATATATATATATATATATATATATATATGTGGCGTTGGCCCCATGTCAATTGGCTGAACTTGAAAAATTAACGTTACGCAATCAGGTGATTACGTCATAATTCGGAAACTGGGAAGTCGGCAGTCATTGTCTTCAATTGACTGAAGCATTATTTTTTCATTCTATTGCAAATGGCGTTGGCCCCATGTCAATCGGCTGAACTTGAAAAATTAACGTTACGAAATCAGGTGATGACGTCATAATTCGGAAACCGCAACTCGGAAGTACAATTCTTTTACATCAGGACACTCCCGGGTACATGTTCTGTCAGCATGTGAAGTTTGGTGAGGATCAGTCCAGTACTTTTCGCGTGCATAGGTCACAGACAAACACACACAGACACACAGACAGACACACTTTTAAATATATATGTGTATATATATATTGTTGCGGATTCGCGCCCGCCGGCGTGCGAGCGGCCACGTAACTCGAATCGCAGCACGTCGCCCACCGGACGGACAATCCCGTCGTGACCCTCTCGGACTAACGCCGGGAACTAGTCACGGGTGGACCTTTCGGCCTCACCACGATCGTGCCAACCGGCCCCCCGCGTGGGATAGGGTTGCTCGCCAAATTCGACCTACCTAAGTACCCACACGGAGGGTAGACCGGGCGATCGCACCTCGCCGCAGGTCGACTTCAGACACGGGCCACTTTAAGCGACCCGTTCCGTACTATCGGGATAACCGAGCGGTGTTATCGTCGGCCTCGACGGTTCGATTAATTATCGGGCGTTTTAGCCCACGACCAACCCTTTACGTGAAGTAAGATGGAGATTCAATAAAGGAAAAGACGAAGCGAAACGGGAAAACAGTTCAACATGAAGCACATTTATTTCGCGATGAACGGAAAGCACACATATACAATTACACCAAAAGCAAATGTAAAAGAAGAAGAAACACAATAATACACAAAAAGCAAATGCAACAATGCAGATCTAACCGACTACCGAGCACACGGCAACACTTATACAGTTTTACTTCACAGACGGCGCCGACAACACATACACTCAAAGTAAAAGAAAAGGACCACCCTCAAGGATGAGGTGGGTAGGCGGGCCTGGGGCCGAGACCGCGTCGGGCCTACCCGTCTGATGATGAGCCGCAAGATGGCGGCGGCGCCCCGACTCCGCGGGCCTCGCGGACAGTGTCTGGTAGGGGGTGGGAACGGGGCCCCCTTCTCGCACTATCTCAGCGCGGGGGGGGGGAAACAGGAGGGGGTTGTTGATGCTTGGGGGAAGGAGGATATCTCCCTGTCTCGGGTCCCACGACGAGCGCCTCCACCACGACCTCGGTCGCGCCGCCGGCCTCTCCCTCCGCAGCTCCCCGACTCTGACACGAGCACCCCCTCGACCGCCTTCGCCGCCGCCACCTCTCCACAGCTCCGTCCAACCGCCCTCTCCGACTCCTCTCTTGACTCGTCCCAACTCTTCACTGGCTCCCAACTCTTAACTCCTTCCGAACTCTTCACTCACTCCGAACTCTTAACTTGACTGACTACTACTACTTCTTTTCCCAACTCCACCGACTCCGAACTGCCTTGACTGACGAACGCAGCCCCTTATATGCCCCGTGGCCTCGCTCCTTCACCTTCGACCCTTTACCTCCGACCCTTCACCTCTAACTGGCTCCCCATTGGACCGAGGAAAAGTGGGCGTGAATGCTTTTTGATCCATGAATTTGCATATAGCGATATTACTCCAACGCACCTGGAGGCGGGGCCAAATCGCCCCACGCTCGCCGATAGGACGGAACAGAAGTGGGCGTGAGTCGTTTTTGACCCGTTTTCTTCGGAAAGGCTGTGCCTCTGCACCCGCTGCTCGGTGCGCGCCCTGCACGAGTCCAGTATCGGTGCCCACAAGCGGCGTGGGAATGACGGTGATGCGATGGTTGCGAGGGCGAGTTGTGACGGTAAAGGTCGTGGCTGTTGTTGTGAAGCGGCGTTGCGGTTGGTGGTTGTTGTGTGATGGCTGTTGAGACGTGGTTGGTGGTGGTAGTAATGGCGGCTGGTCCAAAATAAAGATAGTAAAAGAAAAACGGCTATCTAGAAGGGTCGCAGCCCGCATGAATGACATTTATTCCCTCTAAACAACGGGTTTGCACAGATGCCAACCCTCCCGATTTCATCGGGAGGCTTCCGAAAATTCACCCAAACTCCCGCCCTTACGATCACTATCCTTATCCTCCCGAAATTTTGATATTTTTGCACTGTTCACTAATCAGAATGTACTAGTATGAGAATTGAATGAAAAGCATCGTCTGCTACGTATAGCATGTGGTAACTCCATAACGTTCGCTGCTACCAAATTGTACGTAAAAAATTGCAAATTCAAATGAGGAGCAGCGAAACATTGGGTCTGGATCTCGCTTATGCGATCATGCACTGAGATTTAGTGCATGCGGTATGTGTGCAATACAGTGCATGCGGTATGTATGCACAGTGTATATGCATGCGATACGCTCACTGCATGCAGCTGGGCCCCGTACCAGCCCGGCGGTCGCGACCACCGTGCGGTGTTTAACAGCCGCTAGAGTTCTACGAGTCGCGCTGCAGCTGTGGAACATCGACTTCGAAGTTACCGATGCTTCAAGCCCTCGATGTTGATTACGAAATGGCAGAAAAGAAGCTTACGAAGACCAAGAAATGGTCTCAGAAGTACAAGACCGAATACAGTCTCCAATACCCGTGTATTCGAAAGTCTGAAAGAGGAATTCATCATGCGTATTGTACAGTATGCAGCGTTGATATTTCAGTTGAGCACGGAGGTCGCGATGATATTCGGAAGCACGTTGGAAGCAAACGGCACACAGACATTGCAAAGGAGAGATCTTCGAGCACGAGTACCGGTACACTTCTGAATTATTTCACCAAACAAGGGACAAGCGAGGAAGAGGATGTTACCCGAGCGGAACTTCTCTTTAGTGGATTTATTGTGGAACATAACTTGCCCATATCAGTCTCAGATCATGCTGGACCTCTATTTCAAAAGATGTTTCCAGATTCAAAAGTTGCTTCAAAGTATGGATGTGCAAGAACAAAAACTTCAGCAATAATTGGTGAGTTGTCAAATGTTACTGCTTCATCTATTGCCGATATTGCTAGACTAGCTCCATTTAGCCTAGCTATAGACGGTAGCAATGACAGTGGTGAGGCCCAGCTATATCCTGTCCTGATTTCGTACTATGACAACAGTGCTGGGATTGTGAAGCAAGGTTTGCTAAGTTTGCCTGCGTGCAAACAAGATTCCACTGGAGAAAACATTTTCAAACTGCTTGATCATGAGTTCAGTGACAGGAAAATTCCGTGGGGAAATTGTGTTTCCTTTTGTGCTGATAATGCCTCTGTCATGGTGGGCAAGCACAAAGGAGTCGCTGCTTATATCCACAAACAAAATCCAGAGTGCTACATCATGGGATGCCCTTGCCATATGATGCACAATATGGCCAAGAAGGCGGCTCAGGCCTTACCCATTGAATTAGATGACTTTCTCATCGATATTTACTACTACTTGGACAAAAGTAGTAAATGCGTCAAAGGAGTGAAAGCACTGCAAGAACTCTGTGATGCCCCGACACACAAGATTCTGAAGCATGTCGCAACAAGGTGGCTGTCCCTTGGTCAGTGCCTAGACAGGCTGATTGAACAGTGGGAGCCACTTCGCCTCTTCTTCAAAGAAGAAGTACGAAGAAAAATGCAACCAACTGTAGCCAAGACTCTAACAACGAGCAAGAAGGACGGCACTGTATCTACTGCCAGTACTGGCACTGCAGGATCAAGCACTAGTGGAGCAGCATTCACCACTACCACTGCAGTATCTGCTGCGAAGAAGACAGCAGGGACAGCACCAAAACCAATGCTGAGAGCAGGTAGCATCACCGGCCCTTCATCACGTTCATCTACAAAGCAGATCCCTTCAGAGTCGAGAAAGACTGTGATAGTCCCATCTACAGGCAAAGAAGGACCTAAGTTAAGTTCTGCTTTTGCCAAACCACTTGATAGAAGCTCAGCAAAACCTTCGAATCAGAGGTCTTCTTCCTTGGCTGCACCTACCTCAAGCTCTCTCCTCAAACGTAAAATTGGATCTGGTACTACGAGTCTGACCTCTTCTGCTGGCAGTAAACGCAAGTGTGATCGCCCTCCGGCTAAGTGTACTACGAGTTTTACAACTAAAAGCGCATCTTCCTCAAACACTGTGCAGGAATCTAGAGAAAAACGTGTCAACAGGATGTTCTTGTCTCCACAAACAAAACTCTATTGTTTCTTCCTTCGATATGCTAACAAGCTTTTGAAGAAGGGGAATCTTCTGCTCCAAAGAGACGAACCCTGTATTCATCTCCTGCACGGAGAATTGAATGGTCTTCTGAAAGATATCTTCGTACGGTTTTTGAAACCATCGGTGTCATCGGTTGCTCTGGTAAATGTACCCTTCTCTGACAGAAATCATCAGAAGAATGATGAGGACCTCATGATTGGGAACGATGCCAAACTGTATATAAGGGAACAAAGGAGTCTCAAGAAATCCACCTTCACTCTGAGTGAGTCAGACATCCAAGGTTTCTTCAGTGCAGTTCGCTCATATTATGTGAAAGCCTGCAATTACATCTTCAAAACCTGGCCGCTAGATGATGAATTAGCCAAGCATGCTCAGGTGCTGGATGTTAAGCTACACCAAGAAGTGGGGTTTGACTGTGTGGAGTTTTTCATCAAGAAATTCCCCTGTCTGTTCAGTGGCGGTGATAGTGACATAGACAGTCTTGAGAGTGAATTCGCTCACTACCAGGCAGACGCCTCCATAGCTACAATTGCTACTGAGACAGTGAGAGTGGATGAGCAGTGGCATCGGATTTCACAGCTCACAGATCCCTGCACTGGTGCCAAGAAGTATCCTAATTTGAGCAAAGTGATGAAGGGAATCTTGGTCATTCCTCATTCGAACGCATCATGTGAGCGGGCACTCAGTCTTGTACGGAAGAATCATACTGAATTTCGTCCCAATTTGAGTGTCAAAACCCTGGAAGCTCTCTTAATTGAAAAACTAGCTCATAGCACCCCTTGCTACCAGAGAGAATACAGCAAAGACATAATCAGAAGGGCTAAAAGAGCCACACAGCTGTCACTCAGCAAAGCTGCCATGGAAAAAGCAAGCAGCAGTAGTACCAGCCAGTAAGGTAAGAAAAATATTGCTTCTTTTGTGCTTTTTGTTAATCTTTGATTGTCCCCTAACTTACTAATATTAACATACATGTAACATTAAAAAGTGCACAATTTTCCCCTTTTTTGTTCAAAAAGTGGGAATTCTTAACATGTTAAATGCTCCAAAATAGGGCTCAGAGGGCACTAGAGAGCGTCTAGAACCCCAGAGCTTCCAGGGCCCTAAGGCGGGCCCTGGACCCCGCCGCAAGGGTCGAGCGCTCCGCGCTCGAGATGTGCGCTTAGCGCACATTATTTGGTGTCGGTTGCAAATCCTCCCTAATTCTGATTTCCAAAAGTTGGCATCTCTGGGTTTGGGCCTAACTACACATATACTTACTGAGATATCTCACCTAAGGGACCTGAATGGTGGTTTGCGAATTTCGTCAACCACAACACTACCCCCTCCCCTTTTTACAGACTCGTCCCGAGTCGTCAAATTTTCGTGTGCCATCATGTGTAGTTTTCCCCTAGTACATTTTACCTACGGATCCCTGAGTGCGACATTTATGGTATTCGTGTCCCCAAAATAAATAACCTGAGGGCTGGGTAACTACCTAAACAAACTCACTCACACGGACGACTTAAATAAAATTGCCGGCGCTAAGACAGACATGCCGGGGACGCACTCATATGTACAGTACATCTTAACCTTAACTTACAAATTTTACACTAAACCATGGCCCAGGATCAATGGACTCTGCAAAAAGAAAGCAGTTAGCAGGGAGCCAGGCTGCTCGCATGCAGTCTCTGACTCAAACAATGCAGGTGACAGGGAACGTGGCCGGCTGCTCACACGCAGTCCAAGGCCTTCCCTTTTGGACTGAACGCAGTGAACCACAATGGTGCATGGGCTGCACAAACGTAGTCTCCGTGCCAGCTCAAGTGGCACACGCAATGAACACAACGAATGGATGGATGAATGGTTGGACGCAAACACGGTGCACGGGCCGCCACTGCAGGCCCGTGTTGTAGCTGCCAACAGGGCAGTTCTCGCAGCTTGCAAACTGTTGCCTTGATCCTGGCGCACATGGCAATGAACAGGGGGGCAAAGCAAAAATTGAACGGGGCTGGTGAACAGGGGCAGTGGGCATGGCATGGCAAAGGCAGCAGGCAAACACAGCCCGCAGAAGAAGGCCGCTGCAGGCAAACACAGCCGGCAGACAAACTGGCCGGCACAGGCCTTGCAAAAAACAGCTGCAGACGATCCGGCCGGCACAGGCCTTGCAGCACAGCAGCTGCAGACGATCCAGCCGACACAGGCCTTGCAGCAAAACAATAGCTGCCGATGAAGTGGGCCGGCCTTTGCCTTGCAGCAACGCAGCCAGCAGATGAAGCTGGCCAGCCTTTGCCGTTCAGTGGAGGTTGGTGGAGGGAGTGCGGTGGTGCTGGCCACTCGGAAGGCGGGCTCGGACCTACCCTACGGTCTCCCTCCCAACCTATCGCCTTTGCCTGTCATTGTCTATACCCACTCCCTTAATTTGTCAAACCTCAATTTAGCCCCAACTTTTTTTTTTTTTTTTTTTTACTTCCCCACTATGAACCGTCCCCTAACCCCCTTTACTGTCCTTGTTCGGCTAACCTATCCTGTCACCTAGCCTACTCCCAACCCCTACGTTCCCTTCCCGGAGGGGAATAAGGGAGAGCTAGCGTCCTGTGTCGAGGCCCAACGAAGCCTCAGGATGGCCTCCCCAGAGTTCAGCGATCTATAACCAAAGTGGGTCCAGCGGCCCACAACGACAGCGAGGGGATGGATGGTGCGGAGGGGTACATCTCCTAATCTACCCTAACCATTTAACTGTTAAACTACCCCGGGGCTTTCAACAAGCGCCTCTCGCTTAAACTATTGGTTCTAACAACCCAGATTCCCGTCGCCTGTGTTGGTGTCCTCACAATTCCGGGCCTCGCCCCCCCAATTTTCTCTCCGTGCCCTCACACGGTCTCATGGCTGGGACACGTGGCTCCCTTTGGCAGGCACGACCCTCTGCCGATTCTCCCGCTATGGCACCCCCGGGCACTACACTGCCTCCGAGCCTACCAGCTCCCTAAACACCGGGGAGTACCCCCCATGGCACCTCCCCTGAAACGCACACGTGGCAGGCTGGCTTCCCGGGCCCCTTTCCGAGGGTCACCCGTGCCCACAACACCGCCCACGCGGCTAATGGCGCTCCGGGCCCCCGCACCAAGCAGGCGCACCCGTGCCCACTACGCTATCCCGGCCCCCCATGGGCCCTTGGCCTACTACGGCAGACTAGCCTGGTGCCCGGGGTACCCACTCAGCGATACTCACCTTTCGCAGCCACGCTCCCAGCCCGTCAACAGGGCTCCTGCACCCCTCCAAACGGGTTTCGAGTCTACACACCCACCAACAACAAAACAACCTCCATTTTTGTTAATTTGACTAACCCAGCTAACTCACTCTACACTGACCCCAGGGTCCCTTGGGCGGGAGTCACTCCTCCCCCCAATCACTTATCGCACCATGCATTCCCCATTCGCTCCACTCACACAGACCCGCTGGCCTCACTCACTCAACAAGTGCTCACCTCACAACTCACCAACTCTTCAACACACACACCGCTGAACTCTGCCATCCTCCTAACTACATCCCTAACTAACTCGTGCTCCCACGTCGTCCCTTAAACTACAGCACGTTCCTTTTAACACTACGTAGCTAAGCTACGTCCCCACTACACATTCACTGTCTGTCACTGTCTTCTAAATCATAAAAATCATTTTATTTCCCAACCTAAATCTGGCTACAATCCCTCCAACTAATCCATTCCACGGACTCCATGAGGACTTACCCCTGCCCCATGAAGTCGGTCTAACTAAGCTTACCATTCCCCCTAACTAGTTTCCATCCTGTGCCCTAGTCAAGGGGGTCTTCCACCCCTTGCCCAGGAATCCAGTGCACCCGAAAGTGAGGCTTGCTTTTTTTTTTTTTCTTTACATGCGCAGCACCAGCGCGGCAACTCACAGCTCGCGCACTTTGCACCTGCCCGTGACGTCATGCAGCTGCACGTGTACCTCGTCCCTCCTTGGACGGTACCATCCGGCAGGGATACCCCTCCTGCCGGATTCCAACCCCGCGTGCAGCCATGACGCCACCGTGCGCATAAAAAAAAACACAAGCCCCACGTCTCGAGGGGTTCCCCACGCGAACACATGTGCTTTGCCCGTTGGAGCTTAACACACACGATCGCGTGGAGAACCCGTCCGGTCCAAATCCATAATCCTGCCTAAACTTTGCCGTCCGCGGGATCGGCAAATCCACCGCTGGCGTTTCCGGACCGGGACTTCACTCTCGCAAGCGAGCACGTGGGGGCCTCGTGCGTTGCACAGCACGGACCTCGTGCTCACTGCTGGGTGAACCCGGCACGGTCCCCGAAACAACTACAGCCGCTACCCAGCTTCCTTTCCTCACATGTCGCCGTCGTCGCCATTCGACCCACGCACACCTGCGTGTTACGACGCTCACACTCCATTCCATTACATTCACCCCGGGAGACGCGGCTGCATGTTCACACATGCCCACCGACATCTCCCTTACATACCGCTCTCTCACACACACGGTCTCCCTTGCACTCGGCCGTTCACTCACGCATGCCATTACCCTCACACAATCCACACCACTCACACACGCGGGGGCACTCACCCGCGGTGCCTCATCCACACACCGTTCCTCACTCACACACGTGGGGGCACTCACCCGCGGTGCCTCACTCATACACCGTGCCTCACTCATATTGGCCGTTTCACTCGCACACACGGCCTCTTCCACTTGCGGTGCCCCTTTGACACACGGCGTGCTGGGAAGCACGTACTCCGGCACAATCGCCACCACACCACTCGCACACGGGGTCGCTTCCACACACGGGGACGCACTCACACCTTGCACCACACACACAGGGACAACCACACTGGGGATTCGTGTCCCCACAAGGGTCTCCGGGGCCTCTATACCCCCCAAGCTCTCCGTGCACCCGTACGCAGCACTTCTCCCCTCGAACTCGCAAAGCACGACCGAACCCACCTGGTCGTGACTCGCCTCAAGGGGGCATACTCCCTCCCCTCGTTCCTGGAGGAGGCCATCCAGCTTCTCGCACCGGGTCTCCACCCAGTCCGCGAGCTCACCCCCATTGTCCTCCACTACCTCCGTGTGTGTGTGTGTGTGCGTCACTTACCCCGTCTTCATCGTGTAGTCTTCCCTCTATCGTTCCCATCTCCCGTGTCTCTGCCAACCCAGTCACCTCTTCACCCTTTATCTCCCTTGTCTCAACTATTATTTCCGTCTCTTCCCTTGTTATCTCCCTCGTGCACGTCTCCGTCACCCCAATTAGTTTGTCCCTCTCGGTTACCGTCACGACCCTCGCCCAACACGTTCCCCGAATTATTTTTTCACCCGCCTCCACCGCGGGCCCGACAGCCTTTGCACCCCCTTCCAGCTCGTTCGCTCCCACACGTGCAGTCGCCATTTTTAGCTCCCTGGTCACTGCCTTTGAAATGAGGACGAGAGAAGAACCTTCAGAGTGTAGGCTTTATTCCATTTGATTGAAGCCGCTTCTACGGGCACACCAGGAAATACAGACGCAGCATGGAGTACAAGCAGTAAGGTACACACGCGCAACTAATCACCGCAAAATAAATCAGTATTATATATCAATCAGTATTCTCACCATTCTATGAGCACCAAGTGAGCCGCCGACATAAAACGACAATGCCCCAGGGACAATCCCCGCGGCCGAGCCGAACCTCAGCTTTATCTTTTCTGTGCTCGAGCCGGGCAACATGTGATCACACGTCACGACCTTCAATTCACCACATTCTCCCCGTCTTTAAAATGTAACTAGAGGCCCAGCTAACGCACCATGATTACTTCAGCGCTACAGGAGTATACATTTCAAGCAATGCGAACTATCTAAACTACAGAAGCATACATGCCAAGCAGTGAGGATTATTTTGAGTTGTAGGAGCATGGTAATGAGCATCGATATATTATGTAACGAGCATATAGGAGCATGAGCATCGAGGATGCCGATAATCCCCTTTACAGATTGAGTCGGCGAGGGGGTATTATTCATCGGCCTCTCCGGGAGTAGATGGCGGTTTCACTTGAGGGAGGCTTCCAATCCTCTTGGTGAGCCTCGACTCGTGCCGGAGATGACTCCACGATCGCTCCCGGGTGGAACGCGGTAGCTCCGTCGTCACCCTTCTCGGGTGGAGTCCCTGGGGGGGGAACACCTGGGGAGGGGATGTCAGAGGGAGGTGTGCCAGATGGTGGTGTACCTGCGGGAGGAGTGCCTGAGGGAGCCAAATGACGAACCGACACAGTGGTCTCCCTGCCATCCTGGAGCCTGACATGAGCGTATTCTGGATTAGTATCGATGAGTTCAACCTCTTCCACCATGGGTTCATACTTGCTTTGTCGTACCGGGCGTTTCATGAACACTGTTCCGGGATGGGTTAGCCAGTTGGGCACCGATTGGCCGTCAACATAACGTCGTTGGTGAGTAAACATTCGTTCGTGAGGAGTTGCATTGGTGGACGTGCAGAGCAAAGAGCGAATGGAATTCAGAGCGTCGGGTAGGGTAACCTCCCACCGCTCGGGGCCCAGTCCTCTTGATTTCAACGCCAGAGTTACGGCTTTCCAAATGACCCCGTTATACCGTTCCACCTGACCATTACCCTGTGGGTTGTAACCCGTCGTTCGACTAGTTGCGATGCCGTGCTCTAATAGGAATTGTTTTAGCCCGGCCGACATGAAACACGGCCCTCTGTCTGAATGTATGTACGAAGGTTTCCCAAACATAGCGAAGAGGTCAGACAGACATTTCACGACAGTGCCCGAGGTCATATCCGAGCACGGAAACGCGAAAGGGAACCTTGAATACTCATCAACAACAGTGAATATGTATCTGTTGTCTGTCTCGGTCGGCAGGGGCCCTTTGAAGTCAATGTTTAGTCTCTTGAAGGGAGAAGTGGCCTTGATCAGTCTGCCAGAAGCCGCACCATTGAATCTGGGTTTTAGTTCAGCGCAAACAGGGCATGAAGCATTCATTTGTTTAATATCTTCAATAGAATAGGGCAGGTTCTGTCTGCGTATGAAATGTGCCATTCTGGTTACCCCCGGGTGGCACAGAGACACATGGAGGTCTTGCAAAGCCCGACTGATTGCCGCCGAGTAGTAGACCCGCGAGAAGGTGTCTGCAGCAGGGTTTTCCCTCCCAGGCCGGTAAACAATGTCGTAACTATAGCAGGCTAGGTCTATCCGCCATCTCATAATTTTTTCATTCTTAATTTTCCCGTTATTTTTCCCATCAAACATGAATGCCACGGATCGTTGGTCCGTAACGAGCGTGAAGTGGTTTCCCAGTAAATAATGTCTCCATTTACGCAGCGCTTCGACGATGGCGTACGCCTCCTTCTCTATTGCTGAGTGTCTCTGCTCGCTTCCAGAGAGAGTTCTCGAGAAGAACGCGACGGGTCGCCCAGACTGATTAAGCGTAGCAGCTATCGCGTGATCTGAAGCATCTGTCTCCACCACGAAGGGCACCGAGCTATCGATCGATAATACCACGGAATTACTGATATCGTCTTTGAGGTTGTGGAAAGCTGTTACAACAGCGGCATCTGGTGGAAAGTTTTTGCAATGCACTAGGGGATGTATTTTCTCGGAGTATTGCGAAATCCATCTCGCATAGTAAGCGAACATGCCGATCACCCGGCGCATTGTCTGCATGTCCTGAGGTGGGGGTAGCTCACGAAGTGGGCGCAATCGCTCAGGATCAGGCTTAATCGTGCCGTCGGCTATTGTGTAGCCGAGAAGGTCAATTGACCTTGCCGAGAATACGCATTTCTCGAAGTTGAGAGTCAGATTATATTTTCTAGCAATGCTCAAGAATCTGTCCAGATTCATGTCATGTTCCCCCTGATCCCTACCGCACACTGTGACATTGTCCACGTAAACAAAAGTGTCTTTGAGGTTTTCATCTGAGATGATGTCGTCCATAACCCGTTGGAAGCAAGCTACTCCATTCGTGACACCGAATGGAATTCTCCTGAATTGGAAGAGGCGCCTACCTGCCTGGAATGCGGTGTAAGGTTTGTCTTCCTCTCGGATGGGAATTTGGTGATAGGCGCTTCGCAAGTCGATGGTGCTGAATATCTTATAATTGGCCACGCGTTCGACCATCTCGTCTATGCGCGGCAGGGGGTAGGCGTCGAGTTGGGTGAAGCGATTGACCGTTTGGGAATAATCGACAACCATTCGTTTCTTATGGTTCTGACTGCTGGTCACCAACACCTGTGCGCGCCATGGCGAATCGCTCGGTTATATAATTCCTTCTTCCAGTAATCGCTTGGTTTCTGAAGTGATGAAATTCATGTCAGCAGTGGTATATCGCCGCGATTTGATCGCTATAGGTTTGCAGACCGGCGACAGGTTAGCGAACAGCTGGGGGGCCTACGTTACCTCTGCGGTAGTCAAGGCATTTAAAATTAGACGAGGTTTGCTTCCTCCAAAGGGTATTTCGACGCTCGGGTGCTGCTTGAGGACATTATGACCCAGAATTACGTCTGCGCACAAATCACGAAGCACCAGTACCCTTACATCCCGATGCGTGTACCCTTTTACGTCCAATTCAACATTGCAGTACCCTCGTATGCGGGACTGTAGTGATGTGGCGGCCATGCATACCGTATTGTCTGTCGGGTGGACCATTTTATTCCATTTGGTTTTCTCGGCTCTCTCAACCAACGATGGACAAGATCTACAAACCAGAGAGGTTCGACGCGTGGTCGCATTGGTTCCGTTCCTTCTCACACTATCTGACCATCATCGAAGAAGGAGCCGACAAATTGGCCGCCCTCGTGAATCATGTCTCGCCCGGCGTATACAGGCTCTTCTCGGAGTGCGACACTTACGAAGCAGCGATCGACGTGCTGCAGGCGCTCTACGTGAAGCGCAAGAACGAGGTATACATACGACATCTTCTCAACACACGCAAGCAAGCAGCCGGGGAGACAATCGATCAGTTCCTGCAAGCTCTGAATCAGCTGGGAAAAAGACTGCAGCTTCCGGGCCGTAAGCGCCGAGGAACACCGAAAGGAAGCGACCCGGGAGGCATTCATCCAAGGACTTAGATCAGCCCACATACGGCAACGCTTACTAGAGAAAGCGCAACCCACTCTTGAAAAGGTAGTCGATCAGGCTCGAGCGATGGATACGGCTCAGCAGCAATCTGAGTCATTTGGGACACCGATGCTGCTAATGAACGCTGCTACGGTGGGAACTCAAGGACCCCCACTGGCACAGACACAGCCAGACACAGGGGATGGAGAAACACCCGAGGAGCCGGATACACAGGCCACGTCAAACTCCTCAGCAACTGCTCCGGTTGGTAAATGCTTCTTTTGTGGGTACAAAAGACACCGCCGCCATAAATGCCCCGCCAGAGATGCCACATGCATGAATTGTGACAAGAAAGGGCATTATGCCAGGGTATGTAAATCTACTCTAAGGAGAAATAAACCCACTTCTGCGGCTCTCTACTCGCAAAATAAACTAACTGCAGCCTCCCCGGGGAATCTATCCAAGGCTATCATCAACGTACGAATTAACGGGCATATGGCTGAGGCACTGATTGATACCGGTAGCTCTGAAAGTTTCGTCAACAGCTCGCTAGTGAAGGGCAGGAAATGGAATAAATTGAAATGAGGACGAGAGAAGAACCTTCAGAGTATAGGCTTTATTCCATTTGATTGAAGCCGCTTCTACGGGCACACCAGGAAATACAGACGCAGCATGGAGTACATAAGCAGTAAGGTACACACGCGCAACTAATCACCGCAAAACAAATCAGTATTATATATCAATCAGTATTCTCACCATTCAATGAGCACCAAGTGAGCCGCCGACATAAAACGACAATGCCCCAGGGACAATCCCCGCGGCCGAGCCGAACCTCAGCTTTATCTCTTCTGTGCTCGAGCCGGGCAACATGTGATCTCACGTCACGACCTTCAATTCACCACAGCCTTCATGCCCGCCTGCAGGCTTCGGCCCATGTTCTGCGTCTCACCCCGCAGCTTTTTCGTTTCTTCCTTCATTTGCTTGTTCATGTTTTTCATTTCATTTGTGTTTGTATCCATTTTCATTTTCATTTCCGCATTCATTTGTTGCGCATCCGCATTCATCTTTGCCAGCATGGTGAATAGCTGGGCCATGTCGGGTGCGCTTGGGTGAGCCGTTTCGGCAGGGATAAGGGAAGGGTTTTGGTGGAGAGGGGAAGGGGAGGTGTCATACACCGCGGCCGCCGCCGCACCTATTTCGGGCTCTGGGTTCAGTTGGGCGAGTTCGTGTTCCTGCACAACCAACATTTCCTGCACGGGGATTTCATCCTGGACCATGGATTCCACACATTCTACATCCATTTCTAATACCGCCGGCTCCCGCTCGCCTTGAGACGCCATCTTGCTTCTCGTAAAGGGTTAATTTAGCTCGCTCGTAATTTGGAGGGAATCGGGGGTCGCTCCTCTCACCCCTGGACCGATTCCCGTGAATTTAGCTGGAGACAGGAGAGCCCGTTTTCCCGTTCTCCGATACCAGTGCCGCGAGGAGGGCGATGAATTTATATCGCATGACCTGACACCAGTGTTGCGGATTCGCGCCCGCCGGCGTGCGAGCGGCCACGTAACTCGAATCGCGGCACGTCGCCCACCGGACGGACAATCCCGTCGTGACCCTCTCGGACTAACGCCGGGAACTAGTCACGGGTGGACCTTTCGGCCTCACCACGATCGTGCCAACCGGCCCCCCGCGTGGGATAGGGTTGCTCGCCAAATTCGACCTACCTAAGTACCCACACGGAGGGTAGACCGGGCGATCGCACCTCGCCGCAGGTCGACTTCGGACACGGGCCACTTTAAGCGACCCGTTCCGTACTATCGGGATAACCGAGCGGTGTTATCGTCGGCCTCGACGGTTCGATTTATTATCGGGCGTTTTAGCCCACGACCAACCCTTTACGTGAAGTAAGATGGAGATTCAATAAAGGAAAAGACGAAGCGAAACGGGAAAACAGTTCAACATGAAGCACATTTATTTCGCGATGAACGGAAAGCACACATATACAATTACACCAAAAGCAAATGTAAAAGAAGAAGAAACACAATAATACACAAAAAGCAAATGCAACAATGCAGATCTAACCGACTACCGAGCACACGGCAACACTTATACAGTTTTACTTCACAGACGGCGCCGACAACACATACACTCAAAGTAAAAGAAAAGGACCACCCTCAAGGATGAGGGGGGTAGGCGGGCCTGGGGCCGAGACCGCGTCGGGCCTACCCGTCTGATGATGAGCCGCAAGATGGCGGTGGCGCCCCGACTCCGCGGGCCTTGCGGACAGTGTCTGGTAGGGGGTGGGAACGGGGCCCCCTTCTCGCACTATCTCAGCGCGGGGGGAAACAGGAGGGGGTTGTTGATGCTCGGGGGAAGGAGGATATCTCCCTGTCTCGGGTCCCGCGACGAGCGCCTCCACCACGACCTCGGTCGCGCCGCCGGCCTCTCCCTCCGCAGCTCCCCGACTCTGACACGAGCACCCCCTCGACCGCCTTCGCCGCCGCCACCTCTCCACAGCTCCGTCCAACCGCCCTCTCCGACTCCTCTCTTGACTCGTCCCAACTCTTCACTGGCTCCCAACTCTTAACTCCTTCCGAACTCTTCACTCACTCCGAACTCTTAACTTGACTGACTACTACTACTTCTTTTCCCAACTCCACCGACTCCGAACTGCCTTGACTGACGAACGCAGCCCCTTATATGCCCCGTGGCCTCGCTCCTTCACCTTCGACCCTTTACCTCCGACCCTTCACCTCTAACTGGCTCCCCATTGGACCGAGGAAAAGTGGGCGTGAATGCTTTTTGATCCATGAATTTGCATATAGCGATATTACTCCAACGCACCTGGAGGCGGGGCCAAATCGCCCCACGCTCGCCGATAGGACGGAACAGAAGTGGGCGTGAGTCGTTTTTGACCCGTTTTCTTCGGAAAGGCTGTGCCTCTGCACCCGCTGCTCGGTGCGCGCCCTGCACGAGTCCAGTATCGGTGCCCACAAGCGGCGTGGGAATGACGGTGATGCGATGGTTGCGAGGGCGAGTTGTGACGGTAAAGGTCGTGGCTGTTGTTGTGAAGCGGCGTTGCGGTTGGTGGTTGTTGTGTGATGGCTGTTGAGACGTGGTTGGTGGTGGTAGTAATGGCGGCTGGTCCAAAATAAAGATAGTAAAAGAAAAACGGCTATCTAGAAGGGTCGCAGCCCGCATGAATGACATTTATTCCCTCTAAACAACGGGTTTGGGCCTAACTACACATATACTTACCGAGATATCTCACCTAAGGGACCTGAATGGTGGTTTGCGAATTTCGTCAACCACAACAATATATAATATATATATATATATATATATATATATATATATATATATATATATATATATATATATGTATATATATATATGTATATATATATATATATATATATATATATATATATATATATATATATATATGTATATATATATATATATATATATATATATATATATATATATGTATATATGTATATATGTATATATGTATATATGTATATATGTATATATGTATATATGTATATATGTATATATATATATATATATATATATATATATATATATATATATATATATATATATATATATATATGTCCTGCTCAATTCTGTATTCTAGCTCCTCCATGAGCCTCGACTCTATGTACAAAAAAAGAGCTTCCCTGCTGGTTTTGGCATGCTTTCCATCTCCACCACCCAGTGGACCCGAACTGTATGGGTTGGTTTATACCTTTCT